>NC_041387.1:335073796-335100126 GCF_002162155.2 Triticum dicoccoides | reverse complement strand
CACGACCCGCGATTATCGCGCCTTGATGGCGAGTGGGAACCGCCGCCGGAAGACGTGTGGTCGGTTTCGGGCCACAGAAGATCTGCGCACGGGCCGAGGCGCGGAAGTGGTGGGCCCTGGCCTGCAGCGGCGTCCCGTCGCGCACATGGGATGGCAGGCCCTTCCAGCCGGAGGGAGCCACGCGGCGCGCGGGTGGCGGGCAGTCAGCCCGCCGCTTGGCTGGCGCGCCAGCTGTTTTCCCGCCTTTGGAATTTGGGAAGGCTTCACCGAGAAGGCACGCGCAAGGGAAGCCGGGTCCTAGCAGCCGGCTCCTAGCAGCCGGCTCTTCGGGATAGGAAGTTGGCCGAGCTTCTCGTTTCCCCCTTCAGCCGCGAAGCCCAACTAGCTTCGGGGACTACTGTCGGAGTAAATGACCACGGGTAGCCTAACCGGCTCCCTTTGGCCCTCAGAAAAAACAATGGGCCGACCGAGCTTTGAAGCGCCCAAGACACGGGGCCGCCTTCTTCCGGCCGGCTATCACCTAGGCCGACTAGCGGAAGGCGGCCCGGTCGTAAAACAATCTTTGGGGGACGCCACAACAGGGCCGACTCCAAGAAAGCCGGCCCATGAAGGACCGGCTCCAAGAAAACCGGCCCATGGCAGGCGGCCATGGGCCGCACCCTATAGTCAACCCCCCATAACAGTGACGAGACGGGGCGTGGCTACAGTGGACCCTGCCACCCCCGAATCTCGGAACAAGCATGGCTACAGTACGCCGTACAGGAAGGACATCTCCTGTCCGGCGAGGCACTGTTGCCATGCGAATCATGACGCCATCCACGACGGGCCGCTGGTACGGCCCTGATGTGGCGGGCCCCTTCGGTCAAAGAGACATCCGAAGGCGACCTGGCCTCCCCTAGCCGGCGTAAGGCCAGGCCGGCTTCCTGCAGCCGGCTTGCTCCCCTCACCGGGGCTCGCGCACCATTAAGCAGATAAGACGATGTAAGGCTACAGTGAGCGCCCACAAGGCGGCGGCACTGTAGCCATGCTTACCTCGACAAAGCCCTCGTCATCAGAGGCGAGGCGACAGTAACCAGCCCCCGACAAGACCCCCCAAGCGGTGCGGCCAGCCTGTTGACCAATGGGCCGGCAGCCGGCGGGACCCACCAGTCGACGGGCCCCAGAAGCCGGCGGGCGTAGACGTTGACGGCCTGGGCCCACGCCCAGGCCGGATTACCATTATACCCCCGAGGGGTAGGCCTATATAAACGCCCCGGGACACCCATGCAAAGGGTGGATCTCAGAGAGTTTTAGACACTACCATAGGGAGAGAAGAGAGCTAGCCTTGCCCTTCCTCCTCCTCCCACCGAACAGCTCAAGGAGCCTCTTGTAGCTTCTTATCGATCTAGTGATCATGCGGAGACCCCGCAGAGCAGAAGTAGGGGTATTATCTCCACGGAGAGCCCCCAACCTGGGTAAGATCCGCCGGCGTGCATGTCTTCGCCTTATCCCGTTTCCAGGCACCGGCGATGTGTTACCGGCTCCCACAATGATAAGCCACCCATTGGCATATGTCGCACCTACCACCCGACAAATATGATGACTACTTGATAGTTTAGTGCACCATGCTTAACGGCTTAGAATCGGGACTTCAAAGACGTTTTGAACGTCATGGACCATATGAGATGTTCCAGGAGTTGAAATTAATATTATAAGCAAATACCCGAGTTGAGAGATATGAAGTCTCCAACAAGTTCTATAGCTAAAAGATGGAGGAGAATTGCTCAACTAGTGAGCATGTGCTCAAATTGTCTGGGTACTACAATCGCTTGAATCAAGTGGGAGTTAATCTTCCAGATAAGATAGTGATTGACATAGTTCTCTAGTCACCATCACCAAGTTGCTAGAACTTCGTGATGAACTATAGTATGCAAGGGATGACGAAAACGATTCTCGAGCTCTTCGTGATGTTGAAATCAATGAAGGTAGAAATCAAGAAAAGAGCATCAAGTGTTGATGATTGACAAGACCACTAGTTTCAAGAAAAGGGCAAAGGGAAAGAAAGGTAACTTCAAGTAGAATGACAAGCAAGTTGTCACCCCCGCGAAGAAACCCAAAGCTGGACCAAAGCCTGAAACTGAGTGCTTACACTGCAAAGGAAATGGTCACTGGAAGCAGAAATGCCTTGGATATTTGGAGGATAAGAAGGATGGCAAAGTGAACAAGGGTATATTTGATATACAGGTTATTGATGTGTGCCTTACTAGTGTTTATAATAGCCCCTGAGTATTTGATACTTGTTCGGTTGCTAAGATTAGTAACTCGAAACAGGAGTTATAGAATAAACAGAGACTAGTTAAAGGGGAAGTGACGTTGAGTGTTGGAAGTAGTTCCAAGATTGATATGATCATCATCACACACTCCCTATACTTTCGAGATTAGTGTTAAACCTAAATAAATGTTATTTGGCGTTTGCGTTGAGCATGAATTTGATTTGATCATGTTTATTGCAATACGGTTATTCATTTAAAGTCAGAGAATAATTGTTGTTCTGTTTACATGAATAAAACCTTCAATGGTGATACACCCAATGAAAATATTTTGTTGGATCTCGATTGTAGTGATACACATATTCATAATATTGATGCCAAAAGATGCAAAGTTAATAATGATAGTGCAACTTATTTGTGGCACTGCCGTTTGGGTCATATCAGTGTAAAGCGCATGAAGAAACTCCTTAGAGATGGATTTTCGGAATCACTTGGTTATGAATCATTTGATGCTTGCGAACCGTGACTTTTGGGCAAGATGACTAAAACTCCGTTCTCCGGAACAATGGAACGAGCTACTGACTTGTTGGAAATAATGCATACTGATGTATGCAGACCAATGAGTATTAAGGCTTGTGGCAGGTATCGTTATTTTCTGACCTTCACAGATGATTTGAGCAGATATGGGTATATCTACTTGATGAAACATAAGTCTGAAACAATTGAAAGGTTCAAAGAATTTCAGAGTGAAGTGGAAAATCATCGTAAAAAGAAAATAAAGTTTCTACGATCTGATCATGGAGATGAATGTTTGAGTTACGCGTTTGGCCTTCAGTTAAAATAATGTGGAATAGTTTCACAAACTCATGCCACCTGGAACACCACAGCGTAACAGTGTGTCCGGACGTCATAACTGCACTTTATTTGATATGGTGCGATCAATGATGTCTCTTACCAATTTACCAATATCATTTTGGGGTTATGCATTAGAGATAGCTGCAGTCACATGAAAATAGGGCACCATCTAAAATCGTTGAGACGACACCGTATGAACTATGTTTAGCAATAAACCTAACTTGTCATTTCTTAAAGTTTGGAGTTGCGATGCTTATGTGAAAAAGTTTCAACCTGATAAGCTCGAACCCAAATCGGAGAAATGCATCTTCATAGGATACCCAAAGGAGACTATTGGGTACACCTTCTAATCACAGATCCGAAGGCAAAATATTCGTTTCTAAGAATGGATCCTTTCTAGAGAAGGAGTTTCTCTCGAAAGAAGTGAGTGGGAGAAAAGTAGAACTTGATGAGGTAATAGTACCTTCTCCCGAATTGGAAAATAGTTCATCACTGAAATCAGTTCCAGTGATGCCTACAACAATTAGTGAGGAAGCTAATGATGATGATCATGAAACTTCAAATCAAGTTACTACAGAACCTTGTAGGTCTTCCAGAGTACGATCTGCACCAGAGTGGTATGGTAATCCTTTTCTGGAAGTCATGTTACTAGACCATGATAAACCTACGAACTATGAGGAAGCAATGATGAGCCCAGATTCCGCGGAATGGTTTGAGGCCATGAAATATGAGCTGGGATCCATGTATGATAACAAAGTGTGGACTTTGGTGGACTTGCCCGACGATCGGCAAGCCACAGAGAATAAATGTATCTTCAAGAGCAAGACAGACACTGATAGTAGTGTTACTATATACAAAGCTTGACCTGTTGCGAAAGGTTTTCGACAAGTTCAAGGGGTTGACTATGATGAGACCTTCTCACCCGTAGCGATGCTTAAGTCTGTCCAAATCATGTTAGCAATTGTCGCATTTTATGATTATGAAATTTGGCAAATGGATGTCAAAACTGCATTCATGAATGGATTTCTGGAAGAAGAGTTGTATATGATGCAACCAGAAGGTTTTATCGATCCGAAAGGTGCTAATAAAGTGTGCAAGCTCCAGCGATCCATTTATGGACTGGTGCAAGCCTCTCAGAGTTGGAATAAACTCTTTGATAGTGTGATCAAAGCATATGGTTTTATACATACTTCTGGAGAAGCCTGTATTTACAAGAAAGTGAGTGGGAGCTCTGTAGCATTTCTGATATTATATGTGGACGACATATTGTTGATTGGAAATGATATAGAATTTTTGGATAGCATAAATGGATACTTGAATAAAAGTTTTTCAATGAAAGACCTCGGTGAAGCTGCTTACACATTGAGCATCAAGATCTATAGAGATAGATCAAGACGCTTGATAAGATTTTTCAATGAAGTACATACCTTGATAAGTTTTTGAAGTAGTTCAAAATGGAACAGTCAATGAAGGAGTTCTTGCCTGTGTTGCAAGGTGTGAAGTTGAGTAAGACTCAAAACCCGACCATGGCAGAAAATAGAAAGAGAATGAAAGGTCATTCCCTATGCCTCAGTCATAGGTTCTATAAAGTATGCTATGCTATGTACCTAACCTATTGTATACTTTGTTCTGAGTTTGGCAAAGGAGTACAATCTTGATCTAAGAGTAGATCACTGGACAACGGTCAAGAATATCCTTAGTGAGGACTAAGGAAATATTTCTTGATTATGGAGGTGATAAAAGAGCCCGTCATAAAGAGTTACATCAGTGCAAGCTTTTACACCGATCCAGATGACTCTAAGTCTCAATATGGATACATATTTAAAGTGGGAGAAATTAGCTAGAGTAGCTCCGTGCAGAGCATTTTAGACATAGAATATTTGCAAAATACATACGGCTCTGAATGTGACAGACCCGTTGACTAAACTTCTCTCATGAGAAAAACATGATCATACCTTAGTACTCTTTGCGTGTGAATCACATAGCAATGTGAACTAGATTATTGACTCTAGTAAACCTTTTGGGTGTTGATCACATGACAATGTGAACTATGGGTATTAATCACATACAGATGTGAATATTGGTGTTAAATCACATGGTGATGTGAACTAGATTATTGACTCTAGTGCAAGTGGGAGACTGAAGGAAATATGCCCTAGAGGCAATAATAAAGTTATTATTTATTTCCTTATTTCATGATAAATGTTTATTATTCATGCTAGAATTGTATTAACCGGAAACTTAGTACATGTGTGAATACATAGACAAACAACGTGTCACTAGTATGCCTCTACTTGGCTAGCTCGTTGAATCAAAGATGGTTAAGTTTCCTAGCCATAGACATGAGTTGTCATTTGATTAACGGGATCACATCATTAGGAGAATGATGTGATTGACTTGACCCATTCCTTTAGCTTAGCACTTGATCGTTTACTATGTTGCTATTGCTTTCTTCATGACTTATACATGTTCCTATGACAATGAGATTATGCAACTCCCGTTTACCGGAGGAACACTTTGTGTGCTACCAAACATCACAACGTAACTGGGTGATTATAAAGGTGCTCTACAGGTGTCTCCGAAGGTACTTGTTGAGTTGGCGTATTTCAAGATTAGGATTTGTCACTCCGATTGTCGGAGAGGTATCTCTAGGCCCTCTCGGTAATGCACATCACTATAAGCCTTGCAAGCAATGTGACTAATGAGTTAGTTGCGGGATGATGCATTACATAACGAGTAAAGAGACTTGCCAGTAACAAGATTGAACTAGGTATTGAGATACCAACGATCGAATCTCGGGCAAGTAACATATCGATGACAAAGGGAACAACGTAGGTTGTTATGCGGTTTGATCGATAAAGATCTTCGTAGAATATGTGGGAGCCAATATGAGCATCCAGGTTCCGCTATTGGTTATTGACCGGAGATGTGTCTCGGTCATGTCTACATAGTTCTCGAACCCATAGGGTCCGCACGCTTAACATTCGGCGACGATTTATATTATGAGTTATGTGTTTTGATGTACCGAAGGTAGTTCGGAGTCCCGGATGAGATCGGGGACATGACGAGGAGTCTCGAAATGGTCGAGACGTAAAGATCGATATATTGGACGACTATATTTGGACATCGGAAAGGTTCAAAGTGATTCGGGTATTTATCGGAGTACCGGAGAGTTACGGGAATTCGCCCGGGAGTATATGGGCCTTATTGGGCTTTAGGGGAAAGAGAGAGGGGAGGCTGCGCGCCCCCACAAGGCCTAGTCCGATTTGGACTAGGGGGAGGGGCTGCGCCTGTCACATCCCTAGTTCTGGTCTGCTCTGGGTTAGCTAGTCTTGTGTTGCATCATGTTTAAATTTCAGTTAAACCTGAAATGGGGATGTCCAAAACCCTAGCACCTAATGGAATTCAAATAGGTTCAACCTAAAAATATTTTCAATGAACCTGAAATGCCCTTCATAAATGTTCATCATTTTTGTTTTGGTCCAGAACCTCTGCCAAAAATGGTGCACACTTTTCTAGGACACTATGGGTTATTGAATTAAATCATACAATATTTGTACTTGGACATTTAAATGCTATAAATTGTTTAAATGTCCAAATAATCATGAACTGAAATGATGGCCGTTGGAAATATTCCCAACAGTGCTCTCAAGCAGTTACATGATTATTTGGATAGGTTCTAGTATTTTTAATAAAGCCAAACATCTGCAGAAAAATAGAAAACAGAAAATAAAAGAGAGAGAGAGAAGGATTACCTCGCGCTTACCTACATCCCAGATGCCCACTACTATGCGGCCCAGCCCACCAGGGGCATACCTGTCTTCAACCTCTTCCTACTGGCAGAGGCAAGCCGAGCACGGCACCCGCGCGTGCCGGCACGCAGCTGCCTCCCTGCCTGGCTGCCTCCTCCTCCCCCCTGGATGTCTCCCTACGACGCCACGCCACCCCCTGGAACTCTCTCACTCTCCCCCTGCTCTCTCCCTCGCCGTTCCCCATCCTACCCGAACGGGGTCGTCGCCGCCGACCGTCACCACCGTGGCTACCAGCATCCCCACGCCCAGCCAGCTAGTGCCCGAGCTCCGCCTCCTCGCTCTGAACCTCTCCACGCCAAAGGAAACAAGCCGGAGGGCCCCGCTTCGTTGCCGTTGTCGTCGCCTTCGCCATCACCCGCCGGAGATCCGCCTCGCCGCCCCGCTCGCTCCGACGCTTCCCCGGCCCCGTAGTCTGCACCGGCCAACTCCCCGTGAGCTCCTCTTCCTTCTCCCCTAGTCACGTTGCTCGAGCTGCCCCCAAACCCCGTTGGCCATCACGGCCGAGAGCTCGGCTCCGCCGGCCATGTCGCTGTCGTGGCCACAGACGCGTAAGCTCGAAAACGAGCGCATCACCATGCTCAGCACATCACCAGGAGGCCGTAGCACCCAGCCGTTCGCCCCGCCGTGCCCCACAGCACCATTCCCAACCTCGCCCGAACTCCGGCGCCGCCGCGAGCTCCATTCCGGTGAGCTCCAGCCACCCCAGCTCGAGCTGTTGTCACCGCTGGATGCGCGAGTCTCCTAGCTCGCCGTAGCCGCAAACCACGAGCGAAATGATGCACTGTAGCGCCGTCCCGAGCAACACCGGCGAGCCACCGCCACGGGATGTGGTCACCGGTGACTGAACGCCGTTCGCTGACGTGGCGCGGGTTAGGTTAGCACTAATCACACGCCATGTCACTGACAGTAGGTCCCACAGGATTACTTAACCGGCTAACAAAATACTTAGCATTAATTTAATAAGATGGAGCCCACCCATTAGTTTGACCTTGCCACCTCAGCTTTGACCGGGTCCCACTGGTCAGCCTCTGTTCCTGCCTTGTCACACTGACATGCGGGACCCACGCGTCAGGTTTGACCTGGACGCCCGCGTTGACCCCCTGACGTCACTCTGACGCACTGCTGATGCAATAACTAATTTCTAGATTTATTTTTATTTAGGAAATTCCAGAAATTGTTGCAATCTTCTAAAATTCATATAAAATCAACCGTAGCTCCAAATCAAACAAATTATATATGAAAAATTATCAGAAAAAATCAAGGAATCCATCTGTACCATTTTCATGCATGTTTGAACAACTTAAATCTGCTGTATACAACAATTTGAATAAATGGCATTTGAAATGCCTCATGTGGAGTTTGAATTTGAACCTAGGGTTCAAACCAACTTCATTTAACTTGCTGCTAGTTGCATTAGCTCAAACCACATCATGTTGCCATGCCATGATCATGCATCATATTGTGCATTGCATTGATTGTGCTTCTTCTTTGTTTGTCGGTGCTTGTCCTCTCTCAGTAAGACGTGTACCGACGATGTGATCGATGACACCGATGAAGAACTATACTATCTTCAAAAGTGCCAGGCAAGCAAAAACCCCTTGTTCATTCCGATACAACCCTACTCTCTCGCTCCTGCTCCTGTTCACATCATTTGGGGCTGTGAGCGAAACCCCGGCCGGATCTCCTCATGGATGGAACCCGAATAGGTGATAAACCTAGACTAGAGACTTGAGTGTTTAGGTAGGTCGTGGTCTACACCCACGTCGGCTTTCGCTTGAAGTCTGTCGAGCACATGTCGTGTGCAGACGCTAAGTGGTGGAAACATGTATGAAGAAGTACACCCCTGCAGGGTTAACATCATCTATTCGAATAGCCGTGTCCGCGGTAAAGGACTTCTGGGTTGCTTATATCAGTTCATAGACAAGTGAAAGTGGATACCCTAAAATACGCAAGATAAGCATGAGTGCTATGGATGGCGTTCTCGTAGGGAGACGGGAGCGGATCCATAGTGGTGTATTGATATGGTGAATATGTGGACTCGTGTGCGCCACCTCAAAAGAGTTACTTGAGTCGTAGAGTCATGTTGTGATGCCATGTTGTATTTGCACATATCGAGCATATTGTGTGTATGATATTGAAATGCTTGGTATGTGTGGGATCTGACTATCTAGTTGTTTATCCTTAGTAGCCTCTCTTACCGGGAAATGTCTCCTAGTGTTTCCACCGAGCCATGGTAGCTTGCTACTGCTCCGGAACACTTAGGCTGGCCGACATGTGTCCTTCTTCGTTCCTGTGTCTGTCCCCTCGGGGAAATGTCACGCGATGAATACCGGAGTCCTGTTAGCCCGCTACAGCCCGGTTCACCGGAGTCCTGCTAGCCCAGCGCTACAGCCTGGATTCACTCGCTGATGGCCGACACGTTCGATGCTGGGTCATGGATGCCTGTCCCTGTAAGTTTGTGCCACTTTGGGTTTACGAAGCCATGTCAGCCCGGGCTCCTTATCATATGGATGCTAGCGACACTGTCATATACGTGTGCCAAAAGGCACAAACGGTCCCGGGCAAAGGTAAGGCGACACCCGTGGGGATACCGTGCGTGAGGCCGCAAAGTGATATGAGGTGTTACATGCTAGATCGATGTGGCATTGAGTCGGGGTCCTGACAGCGTTGGTATCAGAGCTTGACTGCCTGTAGGATTACCAAGCCAAACTGGTCGAAGTTGTGTCTAGAAATGCTTTAGTTATGTAAGGGAATTGATTGCGGGATGGAACGTAAGGCTCTTTTTACTCCTTTTACCTCATGGCCTTCTGATCTGAGTCATCCTCTTCTCTTCAACGGGGATTAAGAACTAGGCCTTCTCATCTATCTATCAGGATGACGTGTTACTAATCCATAGACTTATAGAATTGTTATTTTTAAATCTTAGTTCAGCTTTTACTACTTCCGTATGTTAACCGTTGATCTCGAAACCTTGATATTGTGCTTCTGAGTGGCTATACCACCATTTTTGATGGATGTCTCAAATCTTTTCTGAGCATTTACAGCCGTTATGCTGTCCGAGTCATCCCAGGTTTCTAAATAGTCTGATGTATTTGCAAATCCTTTATTTCCGTTCCCGATGTCCTTTATTGTCAGAATAAGCACACTAACCGGTGCGTTGAGGTAATTTGTTGCCTTGACATATATGTTGGAGCTATTATTATGACCCTAGGTGTTTAGGGAGTCACCTAGTAATCTAGCAATGTCTTGTGTCCCAGTGTGATGATTCTGGCTTTTCTTCTCGAAAGCATCCCGTGATGCCACTTAGTAGTAGGTATTCTACTTCTGGGTTTCTGAACCCGAGATTCACCCTACTTACTTCATGTTGATAGTGTTTGCTAGTTCCTTTAGGATATTAGCAACCTTGTGATAGTCCTCGAGGTCCGTGGTATTTCCTTCTTCCAAATACTATGAACCACTTATGGCAGAAGTTTGTTGGATCAAAAGGATCACAACAGGAGTGCCCTCGATGAGTTCTCCATTCATAATTGTGATTCTGCCAGTTCTACCTTTCTGCATGGGTTATCTGGAAGAAACCTGTTGAACTTGGTTTGGCATATTAATCTATGCATCCGCAACTCAAAAGGATATATGTCCCCTTGAGTTGTCCCTCTTCAGTCGTATTCCGACCTTCGTCTATCAATTGATAGTCAGGAGCAATTGTGCATTCGTGTTATCGATGCTTATTATTTTTGTGGTCCGTCGAGCCATTCTATTCCGGAATGACTAGGAGAAACAAACTCCAGTACCTCATCCATATCCAGGATCGGGTCAAAGCAGTTGTAATTCGCAGATCAAATACTAATTCAGCTTTTGTTCTGTTCTACCCTGAAGTATTACCCACTTTATGTCAAGAACGTCATGAGAATTGCACCTTTCCTTATGGATTCTTGACGTAGTGATACTTCTTGCCATCATCATTCGCTCCTCGGTTCCGTGTTGTTGCAACCGGAATACCGACCAGTGAATTGGGGTGTGTGAAATCAATACTGCCAGCAACTCTGTTGCTTGGTAGTTAAATGGACAACAACCTCATTCTTAGCGTGCTGATTATTGAGTCATCATTCTAAGATTGATCGTGCTACCTAGTCCTTATTTCTGGTGCACCCTTCGATCAATGAGTTAGGATTGTGCCAATCCCTCGCTCTTTTGATCATATCATCTTGCCCTGAAAAGCAAGGTTATTCTCGAGCTTAGTAACATATCGGTGGTTTGTGATTTTCCGAATATCTTCTTGGAAGTATTACCAGGTTGTCACCTGACCGCTATGTTGAGTTAGTGATCAAGATGGTTTCTTGTAAACCACCCCTTCTCCAGGAATCTGTGTGGGATACCCCTGAGCTAGTTGGTCAAGCTAAACAACAACTTGGAGAGTTGGAAGATAAAAGCTTGTCTGACTTAGCTCATGTTAAGGGATATCTTTTTGTGCGTGTGTGATGAACAAAGATGACATCTTCATTGATTGATCCTCGTGGTCAATTGCTGGATCTATTATTTTATCCAATCTTTGATTTGAGTATGGGCTATCATCAAATTAAATCAGAACCAACGATATTCGTAATGTTGTCTTACTCGTGGTTTTTCCTCGAGCATACACCATTATATTCTTTGGTCTGACCAATGCTATCACCGTGTTCACTTAACTATGGAATCCCTTTTATATGGAAACCTGGATGAATTGTTGTTGAGCCCATCGACAACATCCTTATCTCCTCCATGATTTTGTTGAACATTAAGCTAGTGTTGGAAACTTGTGTAAGCATTTTCTTCATGCCCCGTTCATGAAGTATATGTTGGATGAAAGAAGTGACTTCCTTTGATTCACATGCATTTGATGTAAGTTGTCGCCGTGAATTCGAGAAAGTTTATTTTTGCTCCTCTGGAATCATCCTAAGTCAGTCATGCATGTGCGAAGTATTCTATGGTCTGATAGACTGATCATCTTCATTCCGTATGTATCCCCTAGCACACCAAGCCACTGATTGATTTGTTCAAGGAAAGGAATTTCCTTCTTAAGAGCATGCCTTTTGCAAGGACTTCAATATCCTCGATTATGGTTCCCCACCTGAACTCGGTAGTGTTTTATTGTAAGACTACCATGTGATAATGTTTTGTCTGGGACAACGTGTTCACATGCTTGTAGCAGAACTAGCTCATGTTTTGGAGCTTACTACCGTAGTCCATTCCCCAAGAATCTCGCAACGCCATCTCGTCGATTTGTGTTGCAAACTTTAATTTTCTTTCTAGACTTGATGAGTCTGGAATATTCTGACACCAACCAGATCTGAATCTCAGGCAGATATGATGGTTGGGACATTTCCCAAGAACTATAATATTGGTCTCTCGATAACCGGTAAAGTGGATGTCGTGGCCAACACACCCAGCCGAAAGACCTATTATTGTAGTATCTTGATTGAGGAAGTTGGCCACCTCCCCCTAAGGACTTCGTAGGATTTACTCCCTAGTTGTGCCTTATGGATTTTTGGTGTTCCCGAAGTCCGACCTTCTACCTGATGTTCTAGTTACCAAACCATTTCAATGAATGGGATACGCTAGCACATCAAGGAGGACATTAGAAGCGGAGTGCTAAATATCTCTCGGTCGATCATCCAGATTTTGTCCCCTTGGTCTCGCTAAGGTGAAATCTGAGAAAGTGTTATCTTCCTTTGCATCTGCATCATCCATCACTATTCTTCATGGTAGTATGTTGTGTTGCCAGGATCCTTGACACGGATGTTGGTAAAACCTTGATGAATATGGAAATGCTCAAGTTCTTGAGAGCACGGCAAGCTCTAGGTTTTGTTGTCGGCATTAATTGCATAGTGCTCTCAGTTTCCTCGGTTATGCTATAACCTTTTCAACAGTGGACTCACTCTCTACTATTGAGCTTCTCCCCAGTTACTAAAATCATCCCTTGTGTTGTTTTCAACAAGGTAATCCACATCATCCATTCTGGTCCGAGTATACCATTCTACCCAACCCCTCCAAACGATCGCTCGAGAATTGCCTTAGACTGGTATAAAGAGTTTCAATGATCTTTGAATCAAAGGTAATTCTTTTTGCCACTTAAGGGGATATTTCCACGAGTCACCATCCCTAAGGTGTCTTGTTGTGCTATCATGGCAACTCAACTCCTCGCTGCGTTGACAACCAATTACCACCTTCTTAAGTGTGGAATTGTTGTCTACCTAGTGAACCTTTGGCATCTGTTCCACTCCATCCTTTTGGATGAATGCTTCGTATCTCAGCTCGATAGATGTTCTTACCTCTCACTCCATGAGTTGATCTTGAATACTCGATCTTCGAGGAGATCGTTTTCTGGAGAGTCTCCTTCTGTCGCATCGTGTTGGATGAAGACCTCCCAAGCAAAGACGTCAAGATTGATTGAGTCAACAGATCAACACCCTCGAGAAGACAGCTGGATCATGAAGTTTGTGATACTTAGTGTCCCCTTTGTCTCCTTACCTCACGTCTTGAATCTCGGGACGAGATTCTTGTTTAGTGGGGGTGAGTTGTCACATCCCTAGTTCTGGTCTGCTCTGGGTTAGCTAGTCTTGTGTTGCATCATGTTTAAATTTCAGTTAAACCTGAAATGGGGATGTCCAAAACCCTAGCACCTAATGGAATTCAAATAGGTTCAACCTAAAAATATTTTTCAATGAACCTGAAATGCCCTTCATAAATGTTCATCATTTTTGTTTTGGTCCAGAACCTCTGCCAAAAATGGTGCACACTTTTCTAGGGCACTATGGGTTATTGAATTAAATCATACAATATTTGTACTTGGACATTTAAATGCTATAAATTGTTTAAATGTCCAAATAATCATGAACTGAAATGATGGCTGTTGGAAATATTCCCAACAGTGCTCTCAAGCAGTTACATGATTATTTGGATACGTTCTAGTATTTTTAATAAAGCCAAACATCTGCAGAAAAATAGAAAACAGAAAATAAAAGAGAGAGAGAGAGAAGGATTACCTGGCGCTTACCTACAGCCCAGATGCCCACTACCGTGCGGCCCAGTCCACCAGGGGCATACCTGTCTTCAACCTCTGCCTACTGGCAGAGGCAAGCCGAGCATGGCACCCGCACGTGCCGGCACGCAGCTGCCTCCCTGCCTGGCTGCTTCCTCCTCCCCCTGGATGTCTCCCTACGACGCCACGCCACCCCCTGGAACTCTCTCACTCTCCCCCTGCTCTCTCCCTCGCCGTTCCCCATCCTACCCGAACGGGGTCGTCGCCGCCGACCGTCACCACCGTGGCTACCAGCATCCCCACGCCCAGCCAGCTAGTGCCCAAGCTCCGCCTCCTCGCTCTGAACCTCTCCACGCCGAAGGAAACAAGCCGGAGGGCCCCACTTTGTTGCCGCCGTCGTCGCCTTCGCCATCGCCCGCCGGAGATCCACCTCGCCGCCCCGCTCGCTCCGACACTTCCCCGGCCCCGTAGTCTGCACCGGCCAACTCCCCGTGAGCTCCTCTTCCTTCTCCCCCTAGTCACGTTGCTCGAGCTGCCCCCAATCCCCGTTGGCCATCACGGCCGAGAGCTCGGCTCCACCGGCCATGTCGCTGTCGTGGCCACAGACGCATAAGCTCGAAAATGAGCGTGTCACCGTGCTCAGCACATCACCAGGAGGCCGTAGCACCCAGCCGTTCGCCCCGCCGTGCCCCACAGCACCATTCCCAACCTCGCCCGAACTCCGGCGCCGCCGCGAGCTCCATTCCGGTGAGCTCCAGCCACCCCAGCTCGAGCTGTTGTCACCGCTGGATGCGCGAGTCTCCTAGCTCGCCGTAGCCGCAAACCACGAGCGAAACGATGCACTGTAGCGCCGTCCCGAGCAACGCCGGCGAGCCACCGCCGCGGGATGTGGTCACCGGCGGCTGAACGCCGTTCGCTGACGTGGCGCGGGTTAGGTTAGCACTAATCACACGCCATGTCACTGATAGTAGGTCCCACAGGATTACTTAACCGGCTAACAAAATACTTAGCATTAATTTAATAAGATGGAGCCCACCCATTAGTTTGACCTTGCCACCTCAGCTTTGACCGGGTCCCACTGGTCAGCCTCTGTTCCTGCCTTGTCACACTGACATGCGGGACCCACGCGTCAGGTTTGACCTGGACGCCCGCATTGACCCCCTGACGTCACTCTGACGCACTGCTGATGCAATAACTAATTTCTGGATTTATTTTTATTTAGGAAATTCCAGAAATTGTTGCAATCTTCTAAAATTCATATAAAATCAACCATAGCTCCAAATCAAACAAATTATATATGAAAAATTATCAGAAAAATTCAAGAAATCCATCTGTACCATTTTCATGCATGTTTGAACAACTTAAATCTGCTGTATACAACAATTTGAATAAATGGCATTTGAAATGCCTCATGTGGAGTTTGAATTTGAACCTAGGGTTCAAACCAACTTCATTTAACTTGCTGCTAGTTGCATTAGCTCAAACCACATCATGTTGCCATGCCATGATCATGCATCATATTGTGCATTGCATTGATTGTGCTTCTTCTTTGTTTGTCGGTGCTTGTCCTCTCTCAATAAGACGTGTACCGATGATGTGATCGATGACACCGATGAAGAACTATACTATCTTCAAAAGTGCCAGGCAAGCAAAACCCCCTTGTTCATTCCGATACAACCCTACTCTCTCGCTCCTGCTCCCCTTTACTGCATTAGGACAACAATGACTCATCTGTTACTTGTTGTGGTAGCTGAACCCCTTTATCCTCTGCATGACCTGTCATTTCCACAGTAAATAGATGAAACCCACTAGCATGAGTAGGAGTTGTTTGAGCCCTGTTGTGCCTACTCATTCATGCTTGTTTGTCATGCCTGCTACTGCTTAGAGTTGAGTCAGGTCTGACTCATCGGGAATGAATCAGAGGTGTGTGAACATGTCCTTCTGTGTGTGAGCTAAGTGTGTGAACACGATTTGGTAAAGGTATCGGTGAGAGGCCATGTAGGAGTACATGGTGGGTTGTCTCATTGAAGCCGTCCTCAGGAACTGAGTTCTGTGTTTGTGATCCATGATTCAGCTACTACCATGCATTGGGCCCTGAAATATGACCCCGCTCGACTTCTTAATCACCCTTGTCCTCTGTCCAGGAGTTGCAAGTAGTTTCTGGTGTTTGTAGTATGCTGGAGGCCGTGCATAGAGCTGACCGGAGGGGTGGGTTGTGATGCGGTAGGCACGTGGCCGGGTATACCGGGCGCCCGTTTGGTGTCACGGAACCCTGTTCACATCATTTGGGGCTGTGAGCGAAACCCCAGCCGGATCTCCTCATGGATGGAACCCGAATAGGCGATAAACCTGGACTAGAGACTTGAGTGTTTAGGTAGGTCGTGGTCTACACCCACGTCGGCTTTCGCTTGAAGTCTGCCGAGCACATGTCGTGTGCAGACGCTAAGTGGTGGAAACATGTATGAAGAAGTACACCCCTGCAGGGTTAACATCATCTATTCAAATAGCCGTGTCCGCGGTAAAGGACTTCTGGGTTGCTTATATCAGTTCATAGACAAGTGAAAGTGGATACCCTAAAATACGCAAGATAAGCGTGAGTGCTATGGATGGCGTTCTCGTAGGGAGACGGGAGCGGATCCATAGTGGTGTATTGATATGGTGAATATGTGGACTCGTGTGCGCCACCTCAAAAGAGTTACTTGAGTCGTAGAGTCATGTTGTGATGCCATGTTGTATTTGCACATATCGAGCATATTGTGTGTATGATATTGAAATGCTTGGTATGTGTGGGATCTGACTATCTAGTTGTTTATCCTTAGTAGCCTCTCTTACCGGGAAATGTCTCCTAGTGTTTCCACCGAGCCATGGTAGCTTGCTACTGCTCCGGAACACTTAGGCTGGCCGGCATGTGTCCTTCTTCGTTCCTGTGTCTGTCCCCTCGGGGAAATGTCACGCGATGAATACCGGAGTCCTGTTAGCCCGCTACAGCCTGGTTCACCAGAGTCCTGCTAGCCCAGCGCTACAGCCTGGATTCACTCGCTGATGGCCGACACGTTCGATGCTGGGTCATGGGTGCCTGTCCCTGTAAGTTTGTGCCACTTTGGGTTTACGACTAGCCATGTCAGCCCGGGCTCCTTATCATATGGATGCTAGCGACACTGTCATATACGTGTGCCAAAAGGCGCAAACGGTCCCGGGCAAAGCTAAGGCGACACCCGTGGGGATACCGTGCGTGAGGCCGCAAAGTGATATGAGGTGTTACATGCTAGATCGATGTGGCATTGAGTCGGGGTCCTGACAGCGCCCCCCTCTTCCTTCTCTTCTCTTTTCCCTTTCCTTGACTCCTACTCCTACTACTTGGAAGGGGGGGGGGGGAAGGGATCCTACTCCCGGTGGGAGTAGGACTCCTCCAGGGCGCGCCATAGGAGGGCCGACCCTCCCCCCTCCTCCACTCCTTTATATACGTGGGCAGGGGGGCACCTCTAGACACACAAGTTGATCTGTTGATCTCTCCCAGCCGTGTGCGGTGCCCCCCTCCTCCATATTCCACCTCGGTCATATCATAGGGGTGCTTAGGCGAAGCCCTGCATCGGTAGCAACATCATCACCATCATCACATCGTCGTGCTGATGAAACTCTCCCATGAAGCTCTGCTGGATCGGAGTTCGCAGGATGTCATCGAGCTGAACGTGTGCTGAACTCAGAGGTGCCGTACGTTCGGTACTTGGATTGGTCGGATCTTGAAGACGTACGACTACATCAACCGCGTTGTGCTAACGCTTCCGCTTTCGGTCTACGAGGGTACGTGGACTCACTCTCCCTACTCGTTGCTATGCATCACCATGATCTTGCATGTGCGTAGGAAAATTTTGAAATTACTACGTTCCCCAACAGTTGCGCTGCCCGAAAGTGACAGGGAGGCGAACCGGCCTTATCGGGGTGGTGGAGCCGTCAGTAACTCCTGAGAAAGGCTTGGTAGGCTGAAGTTGATCATATGGCACTTGAAGGTTGTTGAACATCTCGACGGACAAAATGTTGAGCCCTGCGCCGCCATCGATGAGGGTCTTGGTAACTTGCACATTGCTGATGACTGGGGAACAAAGCATCGGGAGGACGCCAGTGGTAGCCGCACACTTGAGTTGATCTGCTGAGCTAAAAGTGATGACGCACTTGGACCACCTGAGAGGGCACGTGGCCTCGAGCTTGGGGTGTACTGCATTAACCTCCCGAGCAAACTGCTTGAAGATGCGCTGAGAGGCTAGGGCCTGGGCTCCGCACAAGATGCAAGCGATAGCACATGGCTCCTGGAAGCCCCCAGTCCCTCGTCCTGGTGGTGGTCATCATTCCTTCTAGGCGGTGGCGGCAGAGGAGGAAGGCCTGCGTTGCCCTATGGGCGGTCCTCGCGAGGCTGATCCCTCCAGGCTCCCTCGCGAGGCTGGTCCTGCCAGCGATCCTTGCGAGGTTGGTCACGCCACTCCCGGTGAGGGCCTCGGTCGTCCCATTGTCCTCTGCCTCTTCCTCCTCCTCAGCCGTAGCCCCGGTCGTTGTGCTCAGGGCGTCAACCGATGCGTCCTTCTTGAACGGCTCTGAGCTCCTGGCATTCATTGGTTTTTTGGGTGTAGAGGTTGTGGTAGGCGCAGAATCTGCTACCCTTGGTTGACTCCGGCTGGTCCCTGCCGCGCTTCGTGTCTGGTTCTGCTGCGAGTACGGCTGCTCCTTTGCACTTCACATCCTTGGCCTTGGCCTTCTTCTCTTCTGGGTCAGCAGCTGGAAGCTCGAGGAGGGAGAGGCGTCCTTCCTCAGCTCTTGCGCACTTGGTCGCCAGGTTGAACAGCTCCAGAGATGTGCATAGATCCTCGTGGATGGCGAGCTCCTCCTTCATCTTGACGTCGCGGACGCCATCAGAAAACACTGAGATGATGGCCTCGTGCGCCACCTTGGGGATCTTGAGGCGGGCGCTGTTGAAATGCTAGATGTATTTCTGCAGGGTCTCTCCAGGCTGCTGCTTGATGCAGCGCAGGTCACCCGCGCCGGGCGGCGGTCGCGAGTTCCCTGGAAGTTGGCGATGAAACAGCTACGCATCTCATCCCAAGAGGAGATCAAACCGGGAGGCAGGTTCAGGAGCCAGGTGCGGGCACCATCCTTGAGCTCCATGGGAAACCAGTACGCCATGACCATTTCGTCTCCGTTTGCTGCCTCGATGCCCAGCTCGTAGAGCTGCAGGAACTCCACAGGGTTGGAATTACCGTCGTAGCGGGGAGGCAGGTCCGGCTTGAACTTGCCGGGCCAGGCGATGCTACGCAGCTCGGTAGTGAAGGCACGGCAACCTGCGGTGGCCACCGGAGCCTTTTGCAGACGCGGGGCTTGCTCTTGATGGTTTCCGCGTGCCACCGCCAGGGGCAGCGCGGGGTCTTGGCGTGCTGGTGCAGGGAGCACGTGAGCGCCTTCTTGAGACCGAGGAATTTCTTGGCAACTTCTTTCTTGCCGCACGGGCGCCGGATGCGGTGGGTCATGTCCAGGGGCCACGCGCCTTGGAGCCAGGGCGCCTTCTTGGGGAGGAGGTGGCGGAGGCACTCCCTGAGCCGCGTCGTCCATGCATGACGGAGGATGAGGCAGCGAGAGGGACGACGCAGGAGAGCTCCCCCGCAGCGCTGATGAGCTTAGTGATGTGAGCGAGCCACTCCTCATAGAGGTCGTCGATGAGGCGGTTGTGCAGGAGCTTGCGTGCCAGGAGCAACGCGGCCTGCACGTCCGTGGGAGCGCGATGAGCATGAGACGGCGAACCAGCTGGGGTCAGCGATGGAGTGGCGGTGCGGCCTTCCCGCCGCACCGAGGGGTGTAGCGAAGATGCTTGTTGCTCGTTCCCCGCCGGGCCGGTGGCGGCATTGGCGGGAGCAGTCTGGGCGACGCGGGCGGCGAGAGCAGCCCGGCGCTCGGCGCGAGCTCGGTGATCATCTGCCATGGATGCGACGAAGCGATGGGACACAGATCAGCGGAAAAAGAGATTTCGGTGCACCCCTACCTAGCGCGCCAAATGTCGAATATCGGGTTCCGGCAAAACCCTTAAGGTTCGAACTCTGGGGTGCGCACGAAGATCTTCTCCCTACCAAAACACGCCCAGAACCTCACCGCGATTCTAAGCTAGCACGATGAACAACACAAGAGACACGAGGTTTATACTGGTTCGGGCCACCGCTGTGGTGTAATACCCTAATCCAGTGTGTGGTGTTGTGGATTGCCTCTTGGGCTGATGATGAACAGTACAAAGGAAGAACAACCTCGCGAGAGGTGTTCTTGTGGTGATGCGTGGATGTTCTGCTTAGCCAGGATTCGATCCCCTCCGACTGTAGTGGCTATCTCTGTTTATTGAGGCCCTGGTCCTCTTCCCATATATTGAGCGGGAAGGGAGCCAACAACGGCCATTTTGTAAGGGGACAACTAGTACAAGCTATCCTGACTAAAGGTGGTCTTCGCCTGCCAAAGGTGCTGGTGATGACGTCGTCTTGGGATCCACGGTGACCTCCGTCCTGCTGGTCTTAGTCTCGTTGCACTGATATGGAAACCTTTGCTTGATGCCTCGGTACTTCGCGCCTGCGCTTGCCCCCTTAGCACCAAAGAGAAAACGAGGACATTGCGCAGGCTGGCGCCCGCCTGGTCTTGATCATCATGGCTTGCGTCATGAGCACCTTGCGAGGTACCCCTCGCCTTGATCTCTCCGCCTCCTTGTGAGCCAGCCTGGTGAGGCCGCCCCCGAGGAGGCCTTGTGTCATCCGCGAGGGTCTTGAGCTTGGGTTGATGAAGACGGACCGTACTGGGCCACTGCTGAGCCACGTTGCAGGTCGTAGGCAGGCAAGTCTGGGGACCCCCGTTCCCAGGACACCGACAAGGACAGGCCGAAACGTTCTCCTATATCAAGCAAAGTGTTCTCAAGGACACATGGGAATTATCATCTAGTTACTTTCATCATGTTTGTTTGATTCGCGTTCGCTACTTTGACAATTTGATATGTGGGTGGACCAGTGCTTGGGTGTTGTTCTTACTTGAACAATCCTCCCACTTATGATTTCCCTCTCTCGCAAGCATCCGCAACTACGAAAGAAGAATTAAGATAAATCTAACCATAGCATGAAATATATGGATCTAAATCAACCCCTTATGGAATAACCCATAAACTAGAGTTTAAGCTTTTGTCACTCTAGCAACTCATCATCTACTCATTACTCCACAATGCCTTCCCTTAGGCCCAAGTATGATGAAGTGTCATGTAGTCGATGTTCACATGACACCACTAAAGGAAGCAACAACATACATATTATCAAAATATCAAACGAATAATATGATGGTGCTCCAAGATATTTTGTACTGCATCTCACACGGTTGGTGATAATAAACTTTGTGTGATGTACTTGATTTTTTGTCTTTATTTGAAATACATAATGGGGTCACAGCGGAAAGGAGGGTGTTTGAATTGCTAGAACTTCTATCTGCGGTGAGCATGCAACTATAGGAGTGTCGTTAATTTTTTGGAATTATTCAGGGTTCATTCGGACATTTTTATACATTAACTGAGTTTTCTAGGCATTTAAGTGCATAATTCAAAATTAAATTACCTGCACATGCTTTAGTGCACCAAAATGGGTTGTAAAATCATATACGTGTCCATGGGTGGATGCTTAGGTCCCATGCAAGAAATGGGAATGAATTTCAAATACCTCGGCACTGTGGCTCACCGGCTAACGTTGAGATACTTGGTTTTGAAATTCTAGTAAATCCAAAACTCATCAGAAATTCATGAAACTTGGCATGCTATCATGGAATGGCATGAACATGCTGTGGTAAAAAATTTATCCCATTTGGGGCAGGTTTTGGTATAAGCTTCTCACAAGAAGCCTCATGGTTCCCATAGGGGACATGTCACCCTTGTGGATGAAACGATATTCGTTGCCTCTTCTTGCTTTAATTTTTTTTACAGAGGCGACATAGACCAACAGGAGTGTTGTGTTAAAATTGGAATTATTCGGGGGTTGTTTGGACATTTTTATACATTAACTGAGTTTTCTAGGCATTTTATGTGCATAATTAAAATTTGAACTACATGCACATGCTCCAGTGCAGAACAATTGGTTGAAAAATCAAATGTGTGTCCTTGGGTGCATGCTGGATCCCATGCAAGAAATGGGAATTACAAACACGTCGGCATCGTGGCTCGGCCGCAAAAATTGAGATACTTGGTTTTTAAATTGTAGTAAATCAAAAACTCGTCCAAAATTCATGAAACTTGGCATGCTTTATACATTAACTAAGTTTTCTAGGCATTTTATGTGCATAATTCAAATTTGAACTACAGGCACATGCTCCAGTGTAGCAAAATGGATTAAAACTTGTATGTGTGTCCTTGGGTGCATGCTTAGGCCCCATGCAAGAAATGGGAACTAGTTTAAAACACGTCGACATCGTGGCTCGGTTGCAAACATTGAGATACTTGGTTTTTAAATTATAGTAAATCCAAATTGTTCTGAAATTCATGAAACTTGGCATGCTATCATGGAATGGCACCAACATGCTGTGGTAATTTTTTGTCCCATTTGGGGCAGGTTTTCGTATACACTCCTCAAAAACCACAACTTCTCACAAGAAGACTCGTGGTTCAGGTAGGGAACGTGTGTCACCTTTGTGGAAGAAACGACATTCATTGCCTCTTATTGCCTTATTTTTTTTCTAGATACAACATAGACCAATAGGAGTGTCATGTTAAAATTTGGAATTATTCAGGGTTCGTTTGGACATTTTTATACATTAACTGAGTTTTCCAGGCATTTTATGTGGATAATTCAAATTTGAACTACAGGCACATGCTCCAGTGCAACAAAATGGTTTGAAAAACCATATGTGTGTCCTTGGGTGCATGCTTAGGTCCCATGCAAGAATTGGGAATGAACTTCAAACACCTCGGCATCATGGCTCGGCTGCAAACATTGAGATACTTGGTTTTCAAATTCTAGTAAATCCAAAACTCGTCTGAAATTCATGAAGCTTGGCATGCTATCATGGAATGGCACCAACATGTTGTGGTGTTTTCTTGTGTCCAATTTGAGAGAAGGCGCACGAATTAACGAACAACAAAGACATTTTGAAACAAATAGCTGCCACATTATCATCTCAAACGTTTATAATTTAAATTGTGGGTGTTCTGCTAACCATTCAGGTGACCCCACATGTCAAACTTTTACCGGCTAGGAGGTGTCGTGTGGACAACCACTTGGGTAGACTGGAGGCGTGCGAGTGTAGTCCACTGGGCATGCTGACTGGAAGGCACACAAGCAGTCCTCCGCCACCCAGGTGCACCGAGAAGCGTGCGAGATGTATGTTGCACATGCTCACTGGGAAGCGAGCTGATAACCACAAGTATAGGGGATCGTAACAATTTTCGAGGGTAGAGTATTCAACACAAATTTATTGATTTGACACAAGGGGAGCCAAAGAATATTCATGAGTATTAGCAGTTGAGTTGTCAATTCAACCGCACATGAAAGACTTAACATCTGCAGCAAAATATTTTGTGGCAATGTAGTATGGAAGTAACGGTAATGGTGGCAAAAGTAACAGTAGCGGTTTTGTAGTGATTGTAACAGTAGTAGCAACGAAAGTAACTTATCAAAGATCAATATGTGAAAAACTCGTAGGCAATGGATCGGCAATGATAATTGTGTCGAATGATATTCATCATGTAGGAGTTATAACCTAGGGTGACACAGAACTAGCTCCAATTCATCAATATAATGTAGGCATGTATTACGTATATAGTCATAAGTGCTTATGGAAAAGAACGTGCATGACATATTTTGTCCTACCCTCCCGTGGCAGCGGGGTCCTAATGGAAACTAAGGGATATTAAGGCCTCCTTTTAATAGAGAACCAGACCAAAGCATTAGCACCTAGTGAATACATGAACTCCTCAAACTACGGTTATCGCCCGAAAGAATCCCAATTATCGTCACCTTGGAGGTATGCGGATCATAACTCGTTATAGGTGTCTACAACTTGCAAGATAGGATCAAGAACCCACATATATTCATGAAAACATAATAGGTTCAGATATGAAAATAATAGGTTCATATATGAAATCATGGCACTCAGGCCCTACTGACAAGCATTAAGCATAGCAAAGTCATAGCAACATCAATCTCAGAACATAGTGGATATTAGGGATCAAACCCTAACAAAACTAACTCGATTAAGATAAATCTCATCCAACCCATCATCGTCCAGCAAACCTACGATGGAATTACTCACTCCCAGCGGTGAGCATTGTGATGCCCCCGATTCAATCGTACACTAATCATGCACGCAAATGTGTACGATCAAGATCAGGGACTCACGGGAAGATATCACAACACAACTCTACAAATAAAATAAGTCATACAAGCATCATAATACAAGCCAGGGGCCTCGAGGGCTCGAATACAAGTGCTCGATCATAGACGAGTCAGCGGAAGCAACAATATCTGAGTACAGACATAAGTTAAACAAGTTTGCCTTAAGAAGGCTGGCACAAACTGGGATACAGATCGAAAGAGGCGCAGGCCTCCTGCCTGGGATCCTCCTAAACTACTCCTGGTCGTCGTCAGCGGCCTGCATGTAGTAGTAGGCACCTCCAATGTAGTAGTCGTCGTCGACGCTGGCTCCTGGCTCCTGGACTCCAGCATCTGGTTGCGACAACCAGAAAGAAAGGAAAGGGGGAAAAGGGGGGGAGAAAGCAACCGTGAGTACTCATCCAAAGTACTCGCAAGCAAGGAACTATACTACATATGCATGGGAATATGTGTAAGGAGGCCATATCGGTGGACTGAACTGCAGAAAGCCAAAATAAGAGGGGGATAGCTAGTCCTATCGGAGACTACGCTTCTGGCAGCCTCCGTCTTGCAGCATGTAGAAGAGAGTAGATTGAAGTCCTCCAAGTAGCATCTTCAAGTAGCATCTCCAAGCAGCATCGCATAGCATAACCCTACCCGGCGATCCTCCTCTCGTCGCCCTGTAGAAAAGCGATCACCGGGTTGTCTGTGGAACTTGGAAGGGTGTGTTTTTATTAAGTATCCGATTCTAGTTGTCATAAGGTCAAGGTACAACTCCAAGTCGTCCTGTTACCGAAGATCACGGCTATTCGAATAGATTAACTTCCCTGCAGGGGTGCACCACATAACCCAACACGCTTGATCCCATTTGGCCGGACACACTTTCCTGGGTCATGCCCGGCCGCGGAAGATCAACACGTCGCAGCCCCACCTAGGCAAAACAGAGAGGCCAGCACGCCGGTCTAAACCTAAGCGCGCAGGGGTCTGGGCCCATCGCCCTGAGCACACCTGCACGTTGCGTGGGCGGCCGAAAGCAGACCTAGCCTAGTGGCGTTCCAGTCCAATTCGGCGCGCGCCGCTCCGTCGCTGACGTCTGGAGTGCTTCGGCTGATACCACGACGTCGGGATACCCATAACTACTCCCATGTAGATGGTTAGTGCGTATAGGCTCGTAGCCGACTCAGATCAAATACCAAGATCTCGTTAAGCGTGTTAAGTATCCGCGAACGCCGAACAGGGCCAGGCCCACCTGTCTCCTAGGTGCTCTCAACCTGCCCTGTCGCTCCGCCACAAAGTAACAGTCGAGGGCCGTCGGGAACCCAGGCCCACCTCTACCGGGATGGAGCCACCTGTCCTTTCAGCCCCCTCGTTAGAATCACTTGCGGGTACTCAATGAGCTGACCCGACTTTAGTCACCATCTGTATAGTATGTATGTATGTATGTATAGTATATACCCGTGATCACCTCCCAAGTGATCACGGCCCGATAGTATAGCAAGGCAGACTGACAAGAATGTAGGGCCACTGATGGTAAACTAGCATCCTATACTAAGTATTTAGGATTGCAGGTAAGGTATCAACAGATGTAGCAACAATGTCAGGCTATGCATCAGAATAGGATTAACGGAAAGCAGTAACATGCTACACTACTCTAATGCAAGCAGTATAGAGAAGAGTAGGCGATATCTGGTGATCAAGGGGGGGGCTTGCCTGGTTGCTCAGACAAGAAGGAGGGGTCGTCAACTCCGTAGTCGAACTGGGCAGCAGCAGCGTCGGTCTCGTAGTCTACCGAAGAGAAGAGGGGGAAGAAACAATAAATGCAGTGCAAACATAAGCAAGACGACGCAAGACATGACAAAGAGCGGTGCTAAGTGTGTCCTAACGCAGTATGAGGTGATGCTGGCGAAGGGGGAAATCATCCGGGAAAGTATTCCCGGTGTTCCGTGTTTTCGGGCAGAGGAGCCGGAGGGGGAAAGTTGCGAGTTTGATATGTTAGGGGTGTGTGGCGGACGAACGGGTTGCGTATCCGGAACCGTCTCGTCGTTCT
>NC_041387.1:335065088-335072419 GCF_002162155.2 Triticum dicoccoides | reverse complement strand
GGGGGCCCGATGGCCAGCTGGGCCACGGCCCAGCAAGGGGTCTCCTTCTTTCTTTTGTTTTTGCTTTGCCTTTTCTTTTCTTTTTTTTCTTTTTTTCATTTGTTTTCTGTTTTAGTTCATTTAAAAGTATTTAGGCAATTTATAAAAATGTGTTTACTGCACTATAGTTACCTATGCCACTTTTGGCACAGCCCGAACATTTTAGTTTAATATTTTTGAAAACTTTTGTCGTTTGATTGATTTAGGATTTAAATTTGAAACGGTTTCGAATTAACCCGAGATTAACTACAGTGAAAGGGGTGACGTGTCATCATTAGTAGGGGATTACTGTAGCTTGATTATCCGGGCGTCACAATTCTCCTCCACTACAAGAAATCTCGTCCCGAGATTTAAGAGGGGAGTAAAGGGAAAGACTAGGTTACGAAACTCTAACGATCCTTCTTGGTCTTGGTTACTCTTCTCGAAGAGGTAGATCCACTATGTTGATGTCTTCATTTCTCTGCTGCAGGTCATCATGATGAAGTCGACGTCCTTTCTTCAGAAACTCCATCATCCTACGAACACGACCAAGGGGAAAAACTCCGAAAGAACGCATATCCACAAAGCTGGGCATCTGACGGTGAACTCAATGGGAAATACACAAGGTACCCCACGAGTTGTATTTCAGTGTATTCGTTGAGTGCAATATACGATGGTACCAAAGTTTCAAACGGGTAGGCAATCATTCGATGACTAGACAGAAGCTGGAATAGGGGTTTGAACAACTAGAATAACATGGTGTTTGATTCTAGGATGAATAACGGTATAGCAATTAGCTAGTGAATCACATACAAAGCCAGGTGCAAAGGATGCATTAGAATCCGAGTTGTAAAGAAGAGTCAGGTTTTGATCCAGTGGACCTGTGGGTTATGGGCCCACCATGCGGGTTGAAAGTAGGAAGGGTGGTGACATCTTGCACAGCCGCGACAGGGAGGCATGTCAGTGAGTAGCTTGCCAGCTATGCCGGCAACAACATCGGTACCAAGGGCGAGGGACGAAGAGAACCGTTTTCCTGCTCGTTGAACGAGGCGGACCAGTAGGCGAAGTTCTCGTCCATCGGTGGTTACCGGAATGTCATCAACAAAAGTAACAGGGTCTTACTGACAGAGTTGTACATCGAGGTGTTTGCACAAGCAGTGGATTATTACTGCTTATATCATATAGATCATAGAAAAGGTTTAAACAAACCAATGGAAGGAAAATATGATCATCAGATTAAACAGAACAATGGAAAGGAAAATATGTTTAAACACATATTTCAAGGGTATATCCTTCCCAAGGACAAGCAGAGCATGATATCCATGTCAGGATATTATGTAGAAAACTCTTTAGGTAGGGGAGAGAATTTTCATGACATTGCCCATACAGCGGTGTTAGTATAAGTGATAAATAAAATTTAGCATCGTGCTTCAAATGTTCCTATTGAAAATCGGAGTACCATTGACATGCTTCGAGATAGCATTGACAGGGTCTTTAGGTGAAGATCCGACTTTAGAAACACGAAGGATCCATCAGGAATAACTTGTAGAATAAGTCTTACAATTTCCTCATGGATGAATGGATAACCTTGCTGAAAAGGAATCTATAATGATAGGTCCTCCAGCCGGGGGGGGGGGGTGCTAGGCATGACATCATGTTACCGGGTCATCAAAGGATCAACGTCATAACTCTTGGAAAGTTGTCCCAACCATCATATCTGACCGAGATTCAGATCCGATTGGTGTCATGATACCTCAGACTCAGGGGGTCCGAGAGGAAAAGGTGCGACACAAATCGACGAAATGACATTGCAAGATTCTCGAGAAATGAACTATGGGAGCGGGTTTCTGAAGCAATAGTTCATCATTAAACCAAGGAGAGGACAAGGAGGTGTCTGGTGAACTCAACGGCAATTCATCGAGAATTCCAAACGGATGGATTTCCACGATAATGTGAACAAGAAGATGACATTTGTCAGCTCAAATGGTATAATGATGTATGCTCGAGGAAAACATACACAATTAAACATTGGTTGAAAGGTGCACCCGAAATATGGGCTGGGTTGCACGACCAACGTCGGAATGGTGATTCAATAATCAATAGTCTAAGAATTTCACTTCAAAGCAAGAGGCTTGCTAGAAGTTTTGAATTCACACGTCATAGCTCAATTGTCGGTATTCCGGTTGAAAACAATACGGGGGCCAAGGAATGAACGAAGATGGCAAGAAGTATTATGATATCAAGAATTCTTAAGAGGTGGTGAAATTCTCACCACATTCTTGACAAAAAGAGATGGTAATACTTCCGAGGTAAGGAAGATCAACTGCTGGGTAGCAGGGATCTCAAGGTTTACACAAAACACGAACAAGTTGTGTTGAACGGAAGGCAATAAAGTGGTCGATGAGAACAGGAATCATCGAGGTGCAAGGATGGTATTACCCATCAAGAATTCAATTGAATTCCTGGAAGAGCTCATAAGGTTGATGATGATCACGACACAATTGTCGAGAGATTTCATGCAGATGTAATCAATCAGCGACGACATCAAGCCGAAGGAATGATGAAGCAAGAGGTTATTGGAACCACAGTTACGACACAAACTCGAAACCAAGCTTGTTGTTCAAGGCGAAATGATATGACGATGAGGATCGACATAAGGTTAGTTCATCGTCGAAAATTGGTGCTCCGAGAATAAGGACCAGGTAGCACAGTTAGAATCGTCATGACAATGATATAGCCAAACAGGCTAGGAATGGCGTGATCGGGTACAAACTCGTACTTATAGAAGCTTACTGAAGAGTTGTTGAACCGAAGAGCGGACTCAGTTCAGTTATCGGTGTCTTTGAGTGTTCAATAACTCAGAGCCCGCGAAAAATTGGAATCAGTGGGAAGGTAGCACTTGATGAAGAACTCATAAGGAGTTATGCAGTTCCATGATAATCTCGAGATACCAGGGGGGTAATACTCGACACAAGATCAAAGTAAAGGTGGGACTGGTGTATTGATCCATAGAAGACAATTGTTTTAACTTGTCCGAGAAATGAGATCAAAGAAGAACAATCATGGTCGGAACCACGGTTGCCAAAGGCCAGATCCTAGATATAAGATGAACTTATACCAAAGGAATAATTTATTTAAAAGAAGCTTTAATGATAAGATCTACATCGTGTCCATGGGCATGAACACAAGTTCAAGGTCGACTCCCACTTCTCCAATGCATAACCTTTCATTCACTTCTCACGTTCGATGAAGATGCAGTGTTGAAATTTTATCTGGTGAAGTACCAGAAGAGTATGACTCGTGAAAACTTTCAGGTTCACATGGTTTAGAGAAGGCATATGTTCAACCCATCGGGGCATCTTAGAATCATATACCAGAATCTTTAGAAGTAATTAACTCAAGCTCGAAGACAGAGCATGGTTAAGAGAGCAGAGGATACAATTTACCAAAGGCATTATGTATCAGAGGAAAGGCTCACAAGGTTATTGAATATGAAGGGCGTTGTCAAATAAAATCCAACAAAGGATCTGGTGGTCCACAAGGGATCTGACGTGAGCATCGGTACTCAACTAGAGGAAGAAGATTGCAAGGAGATCAGATTATAGAAACAACTGACTAACTCAATTGTCAAATGTAAAGGAATTATGATTTCCAAATCAAGGGATCAGAAGCAATGCTCTGATTAGGGATGGATAAGTTGAATAGCCTTATGGTACAATCAACGACAATTGGATTGGTCGAGAACCAATTCCACTTAAAAGAATGGCAGCTCAGCCGAAAAAGTAACTTATAAGGATCAAAGATGATTGCGTGTATTCGCAAACATATTGAGTCAACAGACTCAAAAATGATAATGACAAGGAATGTCAATAAGACTACGAGAGTTATGGGATTAACCATAATGCAAGCAAGCAAGAATTTCAAGAGCCAAAGGCTCCAGAGGATTTTCGGAAGATCGAATATTATTTTGAAGACTTTTGTGAAACACAAGAACAACTGGGGATGAGCGGATACTCGGCAAGTGCGAGGATTTATTTGAAGGGGTATTCATGTGGCAAAGAACTGCTAGGCAGTAGGCACAAAGTATTCTCGGAATACCGAAGAGTATTTCAGGACATTTTGTAATAACAAAAGCAACTGGGGATGACAATATGAACGATAGGTGTAAGTAGTTATCCAGAGGGATTTATCGATGGAAGTGAATTGCGAAAGCGATGGCACATAGTCTCCAGAGCACATCGTAGAGTATCTCGAAATCTTCTGGTGCAGCAGGCGGTTATCGGTAACAAGTGGCTCTCCGGGAGAAAGTACTTGCGAGAACCTAAAGTTAGTTTTGTTTTTAGCAAAATCATTTAACCCGAATAGAAGAGAGCTCAGAGTCCCAGAGTAAAGGTCGAGGAATAAAAGATCCTACTACCACCCAATGGCGACGTGTGCCCGTAAGACACACAGCCATGTTAGTAAAAGTTTTGCAATGTCTAGACTCAACTTCGGCCAAGGAGTTGGAAAGGGGGATTCCTACAGGCAGTCGGCTCTGATACCAACTTGTGATGCCCCCGATTCAATCGTACACTAATCATGCACGCAAATGTGTACGATCAAGATCAGGGACTCACGGGAAGATATCACAACACAACTCTACAAATAAAATAAGTCATACAAGCATCATAATACAAGCCAGGGGCCTCGAGGGCTCGAATACAAGTGCTCGATCATAGACGAGTCAGCGGAAGCAACAATATCTGAGTACAGACATAAGTTAAACAAGTTTGCCTTAAGAAGGCTGGCACAAACTGGGATACAGATCGAAAGAGGCGCATGCCTCCTGCCTGGGATCCTCCTAAACTACTCCTGGTCGTCGTCAGCGGCCTGCATGTAGTAGTAGGCACCTCCAATGTAGTAGTCGTCGTCGACGCTGGCTCCTGGCTCCTGGACTCCAGCATCTGGTTGCGACAACCAGAAAGAAAGGAAAGGGGGAAAAAGGGGGGAGAAAGCAACCGTGAGTACTCATCCAAAGTACTCGCAAGCAAGGAACTATACTACATATACATGGGTATATGTGTAAGGAGGCCATATCGGTGGACTGAACTGCAGAAAGCCAGAATAAGAGGGGGATAGCTAGTCCTATCGAAGACTACGCTTCTGGCAGCCTCCGTCTTGCAGCATGTAGAAGAGAGTAGATTGAAGTCCTCCAAGTAGCATCTTCAAGTAGCATCTCCAAGCAGCATCGCATAGCATAACCCTACCCGGCGATCCTCCTCTCGTCGCCCTGTAGAAAAGCGATCACCGGGTTGTCTGTGGAACTTGGAAGGGTGTGTTTTTATTAAGTATCCGATTCTAGTTGTCATAAGGTCAAGGTACAACTCCAAGTCGTCCTGTTACCGAAGATCACGGCTATTCGAATAGATTAACTTCCCTGCAGGGGTGCACCACATAACCCAACACGCTTGATCCCATTTGGCCGGACACACTTTCCTGGGTCATGCCCGGCCGCGGAAGATCAACAAGTCGCAGCCCCACCTAGGCAAAACAGAGAGGCCAGCACGCCGGTCTAAACCTAAGCGCGCAGGGGTCTGGGCCCATCGCCCTGAGCACACCTGCACGTTGCGTGGGCGGCCGAAAGCAGACCTAGCCTAGTGGCGTTCCAGTCCAATTCGGCGCGCGCCGCTCCGTCGCTGACGTCTGGAGTGCTTCGGCTGATACCACGACGTCGGGATACCCATAACTACTCCCACGTAGATGGTTAGTGCGTATAGGCTCGTAGCCGACTCAGATCAAATACCAAGATCTCGTTAAGCGTGTTAAGTATCCGCGAACGCCGAACAGGGCCAGGCCCACCTGTCTCCTAGGTGCTCTCAACCTGCCCTGTCGCTCCGCCACAAAGTAACAGTCGAGGGCCGTCGGGAACCCAGGCCCACCTCTACCGGGATGGAGCCACCTGTCCTTTCAGCCCCCTCGTCAGAATCACTTGCGGGTACTCAATGAGCTGACCCGACTTTAGTCACCATTTGTATAGTATGTATGTATGTATAGTATATACCCGTGATCACCTCCCAAGTGATCACGGCCCGATAGTATAGCAAGGCAGACTGACAAGAATGTAGGGCCACTGATGGTAAACTAGCATCCTATACTAAGTATTTAGGATTGCAGGTAAGGTATCAACAGATGTAGCAACAATGTCAAGCTATGCATCAGAATAGGATTAACGGAAAGCAGTAACATGCTACACTACTCTAATGCAAGCAGTATAGAGAAGAGTAGGCGATATCTGGTGATCAAGGGGGGGGCTTGCCTGGTTGCTCAGACAAGAAGGAGGGGTCGTCAACTCCGTAGTCGAACTGGGCAGCAGCAGCGTCGGTCTCGTAGTCTACCGAAGAGAAGAGGGGGAAGAAACAATAAATGCAGTGCAAACATAAGCAAGACGACGCAAGACATGACAAAGAGCGGTGCTAAGTGTGTCCTAACGCAGTATGAGGTGATGCTGGCGAAGGGGGAAATCATCCGGGAAAGTATTCCCGGTGTTCCGTGTTTTCGGGCAGAGGAGCCGGAGGGGGAAAGTTGCGAGTTTGATATGTTAGGGGTGTGTGGCGGACGAACGGGTTGCGTATCCGGAACCGTCTCGTCGTTCTAAGCAACTTTCATGTTGAAAATATTTTAATCCGAGTTACGGATTAAGAGATATGATTTTGTAAAGATTTTATTAATTTCTGGAATTTATTTAATTATTTAATTAATTCGGAAAATGGATTTATGACGTCATGCTGACATCAGCAGTCAACAAGGGTTGACTGGGTCAAACTGACGCGTGGGTCCAATGGGACCCACCTGTCATGCTCTGTTAGGTTAATTAGGATTTAGTTAAACTAATTACTGTTTAGTTAGACTAACAGGTTAATTAGATTAATTAAGCAGGGTTAATTAACTTAATTAATTTAGTTAATTAATTAATTAACTATATATATATATATTTAATTCTTTTTCTTTTTCATTTTTTTTAAACGTTCTGGGGGGCGTGGGCCCCCCGTTCAGTGGCACAGAGGCCATTCAGGGCGCGGGCGACGGGTAACGGGCGCGCCCCGTTCGGGCGCACGCCCAGGGGCATGCGGGCGTGGGCGGCGGACCTGGCAGGTCGCCAGGCCGGCGTGGGCGAGGCCAGCACGGGCCGGCCGGTGAGCGAGCGGCGGCGAGCACGGCCCCGTGTGGGCGGGCGCGCATGAGCGCGCGGCAGGGCTGCAGCAGGGAGGCCGCGCACGGCGAGGATGACTCGGGCGCGGGGGGCTCGGCGCAGAGGGCGCGCGGGGCACGGTGAG
>NC_041387.1:335023548-335064183 GCF_002162155.2 Triticum dicoccoides | reverse complement strand
TCCTTCTTTCTTTTGTTTTTGCTTTGCCTTTTCTTTTCTTTTTTTCTTTTTTTTTCATTTGTTTTCTGTTTTAGTTCATTTAAAAGTATTTAGGCAATTTATAAAAATGTGTTTACTGCACTATAGTTACCTATGCCACTTTTGGCACAGCCCGAACATTTTAGTTTAATATTTTTGAAAACTTTTGTCGTTTGATTGATTTAGGATTTAAATTTGAAACGGTTTCGAATTAACCCGAGATTAACTACAGTGAAAGGGGTGACGTGTCATCATTAGTAGGGGATTACTGTAGCTTGATTATCCGGGCGTCACAAGCATCATGAAATTGGTGATGGAGGAAGGTTGGTGATGATTGATACGTCCATTTTGCATCATGCTTTTATATCGATTGCAATATGGGCTGTTACTACACATTATGTCACAATATTTATGCCTTTTCTCTCTTATTTTACAAGGTTTACATGAAGAGGGAGAATGCCGGCAGCTGGAATTCTGGGCTGGAAAAGGAGAAAATATTAGAGACCTATTCTGCACAACTCCAAAAGTCTTGAAACTCCATGAAAGTCAGTTTTGGAATATATTAAAAATATTGGGCGAAGAAAGCACCAGAGGGGGGCCACCCACTGTCCACGAGGGTGGAGGGCGCGCCCTACCCCCTGGGCGCGCCCCTGCCTTTGGGACACCTGGCAGCCTCCCGATGCCCATCTTCTGGTATACGGTGTCTTTTGCCCTGGAAAAAATCATAAGGAAGCTTTCGGGATGAAGCGCTGCCATCTCGAGGCGAAACCATGGCGGAACCAATCTAGGGCTACAACGGAGCTGTTCTGCCGGGAAAACATCCCTCCGGAAGGGGGACATCGTCACCATCGTCATTTCCATCGATCCTCTCATCAGGAGGGAGTCAATCTCCATCAACATCTTCACCAGCACCATCTCCTCGCAAACCCTAGTTCATCTCTTGTATCCGATCTTTGTCTCAAAACCTCAGATTGGTACCTGTGGGTTGCTAGTAGTGTTGATTACTCCTTGTAGTTGATGCTAGTTGGTTTTTCCGGTGGAAGATCATATCTTCAGATCCTTCATGCATATTAATACCCCTCTGATTATGAACATGAATATGATTTGTGACTAGTTACGTTTGTTCTTGCTACCTGTTGAGCTTGTGTTGGTTTTCCCTTGAAGAGGAAAGGGTGATGCAACAAAGTAGCGTAAGTATTTCCCACAGTTTTGAGAACCAAGGTATCAATCTAGTAGGAGACGACACACAAGTCACTGAATAACTACACAATCAATCAAGAACCTTGCAACCAACACGATAAATGGGTTGTCAATCCCTTCACGGTCGCTCGCAAAAGTGAGATCTGATAGAGATAATAAAGTAAATATTTTTTGGTATTTTTGTTGTATAGATTGGAAAGTAAAGATTACAAAAGAGTAAACGAGATTCAAAGAGATGCGATACAATGGAAAAGAGACCCGGGGGCCATAGGTTTTTTTTGCGGGGTAATGAGGGCTTTATTCCAAATAGATTGCTCCGGCACTGTCAACCATAAGACTGGTGATCAGTAGGCCAGAAGGATTGTTCATCCAACACTCCATTAGCTCCGTTGTGCAAGCATGTTTTGCACACAGGTGGGCGAGGATATTGGCATGTCTCTTTACATGACGAATAGTAAAAGAGGAAAAAGAAGCAGCTAAACCCTCAATATCAAGTAACACAGGCGCTATCAGCGAGCGCGAAGAACGGCGCGAGTTCCAAAGATCGACGACCTCCATGTTGTCGGTCTCCATCTCCACCTGGACAAAGCCACGTAGTTGAGCAAAAACCACACCCTCGCGGAGAGCAAGAGCCTCCGCAACAAGTGGATCCGTAGTGCCCTGGATAGGTTTGCACCAGGCACTCAAGAAAGCATTAGCAGATCTGGCAACACCTCCCAGCCCGCACATCCTTGCCTCCATGGAAATCCCAGCATCAGTATTGATCTTTATACAATCTTCATCAGGTGGTATCCAACCATGGCCCGGTAAGATCATTGCATGTTGTTGGGGTAGTTCTAACAGTGACAAGGCCTCTCTTGTCATCTTCATAGAGTGAACTGGATCCAAGCTAGCGCTATCATGTGTAATATTGTTCTTGGATGTCCAAATTGCCCACATGACAGTAATAACTTTTGCTTGATCTGCTTCATCAAATCTAGGGTCACACAAAATGTCCCTTGACCAAGTTTCTGTATGGAGCTCTGGTAGTTTGACAGATAAAATTTCCCTCGCCTCCTTCCAGAAGAGCATAGCATGAGTGCATTTAATCAATGCATGGTACATGTCCTCGTCTGCATCAAGGCAGACTTTGCAACGTGCCAAGACAGCAATTTGTCGATGTTTCAAGGCGCCCCCAGTGGGAGAATTCCCCTTAGCACTCGCCACCAAAACACTCTCACCTTTGGCACAACTTTTAGCTTCCAAAGTCTTGTCCACAACTATTTTTGCTTCTCTGAGGTTCCCGTGGCCGTCCCTTCCCTTTGAGCGGAATGCTCGTTCAAGGCCATGAGAGAACGGTGCGCTGATTTCACAGTGTAGATACCCGACTTTTCTACAGTCCATGCCCAGTAATCCTCTCCCCCATCCGCCCTCAACGGGATGTTGAGGATAGCATCAGCTTCGGGGGCGATGAAATGGTGCCTCACCAAATCCACCTTCCATAAACCTCAATCTCCATTGATCAACTCAGACACAGCAGAAATGTTTGTGTTACCAACGTGAGTAGTTGGCCGTAAGGAGAGTAGGCTTGGCACCCAGCTATCATCCAAATGGACACCGAGGTGCCATCTCCAATTCGTTTCACTAGGCCGGCTCCCAATGCTTGTTTGCCCGCACATATTGCACGCCATGTGGCCGAGGCACACTTTGGGACATTTGCGGCCATGAAGTCACTTTGCGGGAAGTATTTTCCCTTAAGTACACGAGCATAGAGAGAGTCCGGGTTCGTAATCAGATTCCACCCATGCTTTCCGAGCAAGGCTAAGTTGAACAGTTCTAGATTATGAAAACCCATCCCTCCGGCAACCTTGGGTTCAGCAAATGAAGGCCAATCAATCCAATGGAGTGATCTACGATCGATTGAGCTACTCCACCAATATCTAGCCATAACTGAAGAAATGCCATTGCAGACCTTCTTAGTGAGTTTGAAGCAACTCATAGAGTGTGTGGGTATTGCTTGGGCCACGGCTTTCAGCCTGACCTCCCTGCCAGCACAAGAAATGAGACGTTCCACTCCTCCTTGTAGTTTGCTTCTCATCCTTTCTCTGAGAAATTCAAATGTTCCACTAGTGATACGGCCAACGGCAGTTGGGAGTCCCAGATATCGTTCACTGAACGCTTCAACTGAGATGTTCAGGACTACCTTCAACAAAAGGCGCACTGGTTCGGACGTGTTAGGACTGAAATAGACCGAGGTCTTGTCCCTATTAACACACTGACCAGAGTAGTCACCATTAATCTGTAGCACCTCATTCAACCTGAGTGCACTAGCTGCCTGTGCATTCATAAAAATAAGACTATCGTCCGCAAACAGTAGGTGATTTATCCAAGGCGATTGATAGCTTACTCGAATACCTCTGTCGATATTGACTCCTCCATAAAACTCCAGCAAAGAAGTGTCTGCACATAGGAGGAACAAATACGGTGAGATGGGGTCCCTTGACGAAACCCTCTTGAGGGTGTAAAAAATGGCAGCAACTCCCCGTTCACACGAACAGTAAATCTAACAGACGTGACACACTTCATAATCAGCCATAGGTTTCACTAGTGGCTTCTCTCGAGATAGCATGTATTATGGTGGGTGAACAAACTACTGCCGAGCAATTGATAGAAAAGCGCATAATTATGAAGACATCTAAGGCAAGGATCATGAACATAGGCATCACGTCTGTGTCAAGTAGACCGAAACGATTCTGCATCTACTACTATTACTCCACACATCAACCGCTATCCAGCATGCATCTAGAGTATTAAGTTCATAAGAACGGAGTAACGCATTAAGCAAGATGACATGATGTAGAGGGATAAACTCAAGCAATATGATATAAACCCCATCTTTTTATCCTCGATGGCAACAATACAATACGTGCCTTGCTGCCCCTACTGTCACTGGGAAAGGACACCGCAAGATTGAACCCAAAGCTAAGCACTTCTCCCATGGCAAGAAAGTTCAATCTAGTAGGCCAAACTAAACCGATAATTCAAAGAGGCTTGCAAAGATATCAAATCATGCATATAAGAATTTAGAGAAGAACCAAATAATATTCATAGATAATCTTGTTCATAAATCCACAATTCATCGGATCTCGACAAACACACCGTAAAAAGAGTATTACATCGAATAGATCTCCAAGAACATCGAGGAGAACTTTGTATTGAGAATCAAAGAGAGAGAAGAAGCCATCTATCTAATAACTATGGACCCGAAGGTCTATGGTAAACTACTCACGCTTCATCGGAGAGGCAATGGTGTTGATGTAGAAGCCCTCCATGATCAATTCCCCCTCCGGTAGATCGCCAGAAAAGGCCCCAAGATAGAAGCCCTCCATGATCAATTCCCCCTCCGGTAGATCGCTAGAAAAGGCCCCAAGATGGGATCTCACGGGTATAGAAGGTTGCAGCGGTGGAAAAGTGGTTTCGTGGCTCCCCATGATGTTTCTAGGGTATAAGAGTATATATAGTCAAAAGAAGTACGTCGGTGGAGCTACGAGGGGCCCATGAGGGTGGGGGGCACGCCTACCCCCCTGGGCGCGCCCTCCTGCCTCGTGGGTGCCTCGTGGCATTTCTGACTTCAACTCCAAGTCTTCTGGTTTGCTTTCGGTCCAAGAAAGATCATCGCGAAGGTTTCATTCCATTTGGACTTCGTTTGGTATTCCTTTTCTGCAAAACTCTAAAATAGGCACACACAAAAAACAGAAACTGGCACTGGGCCTCTAGTTAATAGGTTAGTCCCAAAAATAATATAAAAGAGCATATTAAATCCCATTAAACATCCAAAATAGATAATATAATAGCATGGAACAATAAAAAATTATAGATACGTTGGAGACGTATCAAGCATCCCCAAGCTTAATTCCTGCTCGTCCTCATGTGGGTAAATGATAAAAACAGAATTTTTGATGTGGAATGCTACCTAGCATATTTATCAATGTAATTTTCTTTATTGTGGCATGAATGTTCAAATCCAAAAGATTCAAGACAAAAGTTAAATATTGACATAAAAACAATAATACTTCAAGCATACTAACAAAGCAATCATGTCTTCTCAAAATAACATGGCCAAAGAAAGTTATCCCTACAAAATCATATAGTCTGGTTATGCTCTATCTTCATCACACAAAGTATTTAATCATGCACAACCCCGATGACAAGCCAAGCAATTGTTTCATACTTTTGATGTTCTCAAACTTTTTCAATCTTCACACAATACATGAGCGTGAGCCATGGACATAGCACTATAGGTGGAATAGAATGGTGGTTGTGGAGAATACAAAAAGGAGAAGATAGTCTCACGTCAACTAGGCGTATCAACGGGCTATAGAGATGCCCATCAATAGATATCAATGTGAGTGAGTAGGGATTGCCATGCAACAGATGCACTAGAGCTATAAGTGTATGAAAGCTCAACCAAAGAAACTAAGTGGGTGTGCATCCAACTTGCTTGCTCACGAAGACCTAGGGCACTTTTGAGGAAGCCCATCATTGGAATATACAAGCCAAGTTCTATAATGAAAAATTCCCACAAGTATATGAAAATGACAACATAGGGGACTCTCTATCATGAAGATCATGGTGCTACTTTGAAGCACCAGTGTGGTAAAAGGATAGTAGCATTGCCCCTTCTCTCTTTTTCTCTCATTTTTTTGTTTGGGCCTTTCTCTTTTTTATGGCCTATTTTTTTCTCCTTTTTTTATTTAGTCCGGTGTCTCATCCCGACTTGTGGGGAAATCATAGTCGCCATCATCCTTTCCTCACATGGGACAATGCTCTAATAATGAAGATCATCACACTTTTATTTACTTACAACTCAAGAATTACAACTCAATACTTAGAACAAAATATGACTCTATGTGAATGCCTCCGGCGGTGTACCGGGATGTGGAATGATTCAAGAGTGACATGTATGAAAAATTATGAACGGTGGCCTTGCCACAAATACTATGTCAACTACATGATCATGCAAGGCAATATGACAATGATGGAGCGTGTCATAATAAACGGAATGGTGGAAAGTTGCATGGCAATATATATCGGAATGGCTATGTAAATGCCATAATAGGTAGGTATGGTGGCTGTTTTGAGGAAGGTATATGGTGGGTGTATGATACCGGTGAAAGTTGCGGTACTAGGGAGGCTAGCAATGGTGGAAGGGTGAGAGTGCGTATAATCCATGGACTCAACATTAGTCATAAAGAACTCAAATACTTATTGCAAGAATCTATTAGTTATTGAAACCAAGTACTACGCGCATGCTCCTAGGGGATAGATTGGTAGGAAAAGACCATTGCTCGTCCCGACCGCCACTCATAAGGAACACAATCAATAAATAAATCATGCTCCAACTTGATCACATAACGGTTCACCATACGTGCATGCTATGGGAATCACAAACTTTAACACAAGTATCTCTCAAATCACAACTACTCTACTAGCATGACTCTAATACCACCATCTTCATATCTCAAAACAATCATAAAGAATCAAACTTCTCATAGTATTCAATGCACTTTTTATGAAAGTTTTTACTATACCCATCTTGGATGCCCATCATATTAGGACTAATTTTATAACTAAAGAAAATTACCATGCTGTTCTAAAAGACTCTCAAAATAATATAAGTGAAGCATGATAGATCAACAATTTCTATAAAATAAAACCACCACCATGCTCTAAAAAGGTATAAGTGAAGCACTAGAGCAATATTGTCTAGCTCAAAAGATATAAGTGAAGCACATAGAGTATTCTAATAAATTCCCATTCATGCGTGTCTCTCCCAAAAGGTGTGTACATCAAGGATGATTGTGTTAAACTAAAAAGCAAAGACTCAAATCATACAAGACGCTCCAAGCAAAACACATATCATGTGGTGAATAAAAATATAGCCTCAAGTAAAGTTACCGATAGACGAAGATGAAAGAGGGGATGCCTTCCGGGGCATCCCCAAGCTTAGGCTTTTGGTTGTCCTTGAATTTAAACTTGCGGTGCCTTGGGCATCCCCAATCTTAGGCTATTGTCACTCCTTATTCCAAAATCCATCAAATCTTTACCCAAAACTTCAAAACTTCACAACACAAAACTTCAACAGAAAATCTCATGAGCTCCGTTAGTATAAGAAATAAACCAGCACTTTAAGGTACCGTAATTAACTAATTCTTTATTTATATTGGTGTTAATCCTAATGTATTCCAACTTCTCTATGGTTCATACCCCCCCGATACTACTCATAGATTCATCAAAATAAGCAAACAACACACGAAAAACAGAATCTGTAAAAAACAGAAAAGTCTGTAGCAATCTGTAACTTTCGAATACTTATGTAACTCTAAAAATTCTGAAATAAATTTCTGGATGTGTGGAATTTGTCTATTTATCATCTGAAAAAATAATCAACCTAAAAGCACTCTTCTGTAAAAAGTGACAGCTATTCTCGTGAGCGCAAAAGTTTCTGTTTTTTACAGCAAGATCGCAAAGACTTCACCCAAGTCTTCCTAAAGGTTTTACTTGGCACAAACACTAATTAAAACAGAAAACCACATCTAAACAGAAGCTAGATGAATTATTTACTAAACAGGAGCAAAAAGTAAAGAACAAAAATAAAATTGGATTGCCTCCCAACAAGCGCTATCGTTTAACGCCCGTAGCTAGGCATTGATAATTTTAATGATGCTCACATAAAAGAGAAGAATTGAGGCACAAAGAGAGCGTCAGAAAACACATGAAAAACACATCGAAGTCTAACATACTTCCTATGCATAGGCATTTTGTAAGCAAACAAATCAAGGCAAGCAAAAACTAGCATATGCAAGGAAGAAGAAAGAGACGATAGCAATCTCAACATGAAGAGAGGTAATTTACTAACATGAAAATTTCTACAACCATATTCTCCTCTCTTATAATAATTACATGTAGGATCATAAGAAAATTCAACAAAATAGCTATCACATAACATATTCTCAACACGATCCACATGCATGCAAAGTTGTCACTCTTCCAAATTAGTGGGATTAACATTAACTAAAGTCATGACCTCTGCAAACCCACTTTTCTCAAAAATTTCATAAGATTGAACATTCTCCAAATATGTGGGATATAAAATTGACACTCTTCCAAACTCACTTTCAATAATATTGCAAACACTATTATCAATCTCATATTCATCATGGGGCTCAAATAAATTTTTAAGATCATAAAAAGAATCACCCCAATCATGATCATTGCAACAAATAGTAGACATAGCAAAACTAGCATCCCCAAGCTTAGGGTTTTGCATATTACTAGCACAATTGAAATCAATAGAATTTATAATTACATCATTGCGATCATGATTTTTATTCAAAGATCTATCGTGAATCACTTCATAAAGCACTTCATCACAATTTTCAGATTCACGGATTTCAAGCAAAACCTCATAAAGGTAATCTAGTGCACTCAACTCACTAGCAATTGGTTCATAAAAATTGGATCTCTTAAAAAGATTAGCAAGTGGTCGAGGATCCACAAACTTTTAGCAAGCAAAGATGCAAGCAAAAGGAAGGCACATTGTAACACAAGCGAACAAAAGATCAAACGAAGAAGGGCGAAGAAAAGGCAAAGGTTTTTGAAAATAATTTTAGAAGTGGGGGAGAGGAAAATGAGAGGCGAATGGCAAATAATGTAATGCAAGGGAGAAGAGTTTATGATGGGTACTTGGTATGGCTTGACTTGGCGTAGATCTCCCCGGCAACGGCACCAAAAATCCTTCTTGCTACCTCTTGAGCTTGCGTTGGTTTGCCCTTGAAGAGGAAAGGGTGATCCAACAAAGTAGCGTAAGTATTTCTCTCAATTTTGAGAACCAAGGTATCAATCCAGTAGGAGACGACGCACAAGTCACTGAATACCTGCACAAACAATCAAGAACCTTGCAACCAACGTGATAAAGGGGTTGTCAATCCATTCACGGTCACTCGCAAAAGTGAGATCTGATAGAGATAATAAAGTAAATATTTTGGGTATTTTTGTTGTATAGATTGGAAAGTAAAGATTGCAAAAATAGTAAACGAGATTCAAAAAGATGCAATATAATGATAAGAGACCCGGGGGCCATAGGTTTCACTAGTGGCTTCTCTCGAGATAGCATGTATTATGGTGGGTGAACAAATGACTGCCGAGCAATTGATAGAAAAGCGCATAATTATGAAGACATCTAAGGCAATGATCATGAATATAGGCATCATGTCCATGTCAAGTAGACTGAAACGATTCTGCATCTACTACTATTACTCCACACATCGACCGCTATCCAGCATGCATCTAGAGTATTAAGTTCATAAGAACAGGGTAACGCATTAAGCAAGATGACATGATGTAGAGGGATAAACTCAAGCAATATGATATAAACCCCATCTTTTTATCCTCGATGGCAACAATACAATACGTGCCTTGCTGCCCCTACTATCACTGGGAAAGGACACCACAAGATTGAACCCAAAGCTAAGCACTTCTCCCATGGGAAGAAAGATCAATCTAGTAGGCCATACTAAACCGACAATTCGAAGGGACTTGCAGAGATATCAAATCATGCATATAAGAATTCAGAGAAGAACCAAATAATATTCATAGATAATCTTGTTCATAAAACCCACAATTCATCGGATCTCGGCAAACACACCGCAAAAGAGTATTACATCGAATAGATCTCCAAGAATATCGAGGAGAACTTTGTATTGAGAATCAAAGAGAGAGAAGAAGCCATCTAGTTAATAACTATGGACTCGAAGGTCTGTGGTAAACTACTCACGCTCATCGGAGAGTCAATGGTGTTGATTTAGAAGCCCTCCATGATCGATTCCCCCTCTGACAGATCGCCGGAAAAGGCCCCAAGGATCTCATGGGTACAAAAGGTTGCGACGGTGAAAAAGTGGTTTCGTGGCTCTCCCTGATGTTTCTAGGGTATAAGAGTATATATAGGCGAAAGAAGTATGTCGGTGGAGCTACGAGGGGCCCACGAGGGTGTGGGGCGCGTGTACCCCCTGGGCGCGCCCTCCTGCCTCATGGACGCCTCGTGGAGTTTCTGACTTCAACTCCAAGTCTTCTGGTTTGCTTTCGGTCCAAGAAAGATCATCGCGAAGGTTTCATTCCGTTTGGACTCCGTTTGGTATTCCTTTTCTGCAAAACTCTAAAATAGGCAAAAAAAAATAGAAACTGGCACCAGGCCTCCGGTTAATAGGTTAGTCCCAAAAATAATATAAAAGAGCATATTAAAGCCCATTAAACATGCAAAACAGATAATATAATAGCATGGAACAATCAAAAATTATAGATACCTTGGAGATGTATTAGTTCCTGAGGACATGGGAGAAGTCTTGTTATAAGTAGTCATGTGAATTTGGTATTTGTTCGATATTTTGATGAGATGTATGTTGTCTTTCCTCTAGTGGTGTTATGTGAACGTCGACTACATGACACTTCACCATTGTTTGGGCCTAGGGGAAGGCATTGGGAAGTAATAAGTAGATGATGGGTTGCTAGAATGGCAGAAGCTTAAACCCTAGTTTATGTGTTGCTTCGTAAGGGGCTGATTTGGATCCATATGTTTCATGATATGGTTAGGTTTACCTTAATTCTTCTTTCGTAGTTGCGGATGCTTGCGAGAGGGGTTAATCATAAGTGGGATGCTTGTCCAAGGAAGGGCAGTAACCAAGCACCGGTCCACCCACATATCAAATTATCAAAGTACCGAATGCGAATCATATGAGCATGATGAAAACTAGCTTGACGATAATTCCCATGTGTCCTCGGGAGCGCTTTGCTTTATATAAGAGTTTGTCCAGGCTTGTCCTTTGCTACAAAAAGGATTGGGTCACCTTGCTGCACCTTGTTACTTTTGTTACTTGTTACCCGTTACGAACTATCTTATCACAAAACTATCTGTTACCGATAATTTCAGTGCTTGCAGAGAATACCTTGCTGAAAACCGCTTGTCATTTCCTTCTACCCCTCGTTGGGTTCGACACTCTTACTTATCGAAAGGACTACGATAGATCCCCTATACTTGTGGGTCATCAAGACTCTTTTCTGGCGCCGTTGCCGGGGAGTGAAGCGCCTTTGGTAGGTGGAATTTGGTAAGGAAAAATTTATATAGTGTGCTGAAATTTACTATCACTTGTTACTATGGAAAATAATCCTTTGAGGGGCTTGTTTGGGGTATCTTCACCCCGACCAGTAGAGAAAAGAGTCGCTCCTCAACCTACTGAACCTACTGAAAATGTTAATTTTGAAATTCTTTCGGGTATGATAGAGAAACTACTAGCTAATCCTTTTATAGGAGATGGAACATTGCATCCTGATATGCACCTAATCTATGTGGATGAAGTTTGTGGATTATTTAAGCTTGCAGGTATGCCCGAGGATGTTATCAAGAAGAAGGTTTTCCCTTTATCTTTCAAGGGAAAGGCATTGACATGGTTTAGGCTATGTTGGATCATGGAACTACAACCGATTGAAATTGGAATTTCATCAGAAGTTTTATCCTATGCATCTGGTTCATCGTGATCGTAATTATATATATAATTTTTGGCCTTGTGAAGGAGAAAGTATCGCTCATGCTTGGGGGAGGCTTAAGTCAATGTTATATTCATGCCCCAATCATGAGCTCTCAAGAGAAATTATTATTCAAAAAATTTATGCTCGACTTTCTCTCAATAATTGCTCCATGCTCGATACTTCTTGTACTGGTTCTTTTATGATGAAGACTATTGAATTCAGATGGGATTTATTGGAAAGAACTAAATGCAACTCCGAAGATTGGGAGCTCGACTAAGGAGTCAGGTATAACACCTAAATTTGATTGTGTTAAATCTTTTATGGATACCGATGCTTTTCGTGAATTTAGCATTAAATATGGACTTGACTCTGAGATAGTAGCTTCTTTCCGTGAATCATTTGCTATTCATGTTGATCTCCCTAAGGAGAAGTGGTTTAATATCATCCTCACATTGAAGTAAAAGTAGTAGAACCTATTAAAGTTGAAGAAAAGACTATTACTTATAATGTTGATCCTGTTGTTTCTACCGCTTATATTGAGAAACCACCTTTCCCTGTTAGAATAAAGGATCATGCTAAAGCTTCAACTGTGGTTCATAAGAGTAATGCTAGACCCCCTGAGCAAATTAAAGTTGAACCTAGTATTGCTATGGTTAAGGATCTCTCGGTCGATAATATTGATGGACATGTTATTTACTTCTGTGATGAAGCTGCTAGAATTGCTAGACCCGATACTAAAAATAAACATAGACCTGTTGTTGGCATGCCTGTAATTTCTGTTAAAATAGGATATCATTGTTATCATGGCTTATGTGATATGGGTGCTAGTGCGAGTGCAATACCCCATTCCTTATACGAAGAAATTATGCATGATATCGCACCCACTGAAATAGAAGGTATTGATGTTACCATTAAGCTTGCCAATAATACTATTTTACCAGTTGGGGTTGTTAGTGTTGGATTTTGGGGTCCGGCAACCCGTGAGAGGTTTGAACACTGGGGTGCGTGCGGAGATCTCAACCTGCCCAGCCCGCCTACTCGCGATCCTCCCTAGCCTAGCACGAAGAGCTCACAAAGACACAAAGACACAAAGATTTATACTGGTTTGGGCCACCATGTGGTGTAATACCCTACTCTAGTGTGGTGTGGTGGATTTCCTCGAGGGGCTATGGATGAACTAGTTACAAGGATGAACAAGCCTCAGGAGGTGAGGTGTTCTTGAGCAGGTGTGGTGCTCTACTTGCTCTGGTTTTGGTCCCCCTCCAATTGTGGTGGCTAAGTCCTATATATAGTCGCCTTGGTCCTCTTCCCAAATATGAGCGGGAAGGGATTCCACAACGGCGGGATTTGAAAGGGGACAAGTAGTATAGTCTATCCTGACAAAAGTAGTCTTCACCTACGAAAAGCCTCTGGTCATGACGCCGCGGTGGGCTCGGTGAGGTTCTCCGTCCTGCCGTCCTGGTGGTCTTGGTCTTGTTGCACCAGAATGGAAGCCTTTGGCTGATTCCTCGGGACTCCGTGCCTGTGGCTTGCCGCCCTTGCACCGAAGAGGAAACCTGCGCTCTGTACCCGCCTGGCCTTGGTCGTCATGGCTCACGTCAGCTGAGCCTCATAAGGTAGCTGCATAAGTCTCTCCACCCCTCAGGAGCCCTCCTGAGGAGGCTAGCTCCTTCGAGGGTCTTGACATTGTCCGCCTCACGAGGCTTGGCCCCTCGCAAGGGTCTTGTGGTATTGATGTCGAAGCTGGGCCGCACCAGGCCGTCGATGGAGCCACGTGGTGGGCCGCAGGCAGGCAGGACTAGATACCCCAAAGTCTAGGATGCCGACAGTAGCCCTCGGGCCCAAGGTGCGCTCGGGCTTGGCTTCCAGGCGAAGCCAAAGGGCAAGTGCGGAGCACTGTGGGCCCTAACCGCCTGCGGCCTTGATGACACGTGGCGGTTAATGGGACACAGGAGTCTCCACTTCCCCACGCCTCCTTGATATCCGGTAGACCCAGCAGCCGCCCAGTGTCAGCACAACTCGCCCTTCACGGTGTACCGTGCCCAGCTCTTGTTTCTTCCTCCCCAATCTCGCCACCGCATCCATAGATCTGGTGTCGGCGCCCTGTCCTCTCTCGATATTCGCCATGGCCCCCAAGCCAAGGAAGAAGAAGGTGAGGTCGCGCGCGCCGGCCTATCCTCCGCTAGCCCTGGAGCCGGCCCTTGAGCAGTCTACAGTGATCAATAAGGAAGGGCTAGACAAGGTTCGCCACACGCTCGCCGCCAACTCCAATGAGGGGGGGGGACGGCTGCTCACCCTGCATCTTGGCGGACCAGAGAGATGAGTGCCACAGAGATCCCTATCCATCTCCATGCTCTTCTTGCTGGATTGATTCCTCCCTTCTCCCCTTTCTTCAACGCCGTGATGTCGCATTACCAGATCCACCTGCTTCATCTGGACCCTCGCTCCATCATCCTACTTGCCATCTTCGCCTTCCTTTGCGAGGCCATGGTGGGCATCACTCCCTCTGTGGCCTTGTTTCGACATTTCTTCGTGCTCCAGCTGGCGAACGCTCGCCAGCGCTCTGGGTGCGCGACCTTCGAAGTTGTGGCTGCGACCGCTGGCTCGGGGATCGACTTCGAGCTCTCACCCATCGCGTCGGGATTCCGGAAGCAGTGGCTTCTGATGGACGCCCGCGCGTTCAGCCCCCTGCTCATGATTCCTGGGTCACCGGCTTCGCCAAGCTCTGGCTGGCGCCATGTGAAGCTCACTGACCGGCGTCTTGCTTTTGTCTGGAAGAGCTTGGCGAGGCTTCAGGAATTGGGGGTGACGGTGCAAATGGTGGTGAAGGAATTTGTGAAGCAGCGCCTTGCTCCCCTCCAGCGCCATTCTCGCCCGATATGGACTTCACCGGCGCCGGAGACCCGATGAGGCTGCAGAAGCCGTCGCTTGCTACCGATACCTTGAGCGTGGTGCTTCAGCTCCTGACTGGCGAGCCCGAGCCTGCTGACCTCCCGGGGGTGGCTGCCTTCTTTATCTGTGCTCAAACAAGGAGGCCTTCGCGGGGCAGATGCCCCTGTTTGATGAGTGGAGGTTTCTTCCCGAGGGCATTGAGGGGCCCCGTGAGAATCCAGTCTTCGTGGCTCCTCTCCTGATCAACCCTGCTGCGCGTGTTCCAAGTGTGGAGGCAGGGGGACGCGCGCCTCCGTCAGCTGTCGAGAACTCCTTTGGAGGCTCAGCCTCGCTAGAGGCTCAGGAGCCTCCAGCTTCTGGGTTTCCGGCAGGGGCTCCTGCAGAGCCTGCGCAACATCAGGCTCTAGAGGTAGGGGCCTCTGACGCCCGAGACGGTGGCTCCAGAGTCACTGCTAGCAATGAGGAGCCCACCAATGGCCCCGGAGCTGTGAGCCAGGAAGCCACGCCGGGCGCCCCTGTTCTCGGGGCCTCTGCTCCAGATATCACGCCGAACGCTCCCCCTCCTGAGGGTCGCCTGTCGGGGCCAGGTCGGCGCCGCCTGTGCCTTGAGTCGCTCCTAAAGAGGAATAGGCCCCCGTGCCGCGACGATGGCACCTATCAGCCGCTGAAGCCAAGGAGATATGTGGCCGCCGATGAGTAAGTACCTTCACTCCTGATCTCCAAGCGCACTATGTTTTCTCATGGCTGGGGTTTTGCAGGATCTTCATGAAGAAAAACCCTCGGGAGACGGACACCCCCAAGAGCTCCAGCATAGCGCAGGCGTGCAACCCCCAGCGTCCAGAGCCTATGCAGGGTGTAAGTCCGGGCTTCTCCAGCTCGACGCCGCGAGGGTGCACCGGGACCAAGCCCCATGTTCTTTTGCCCCACGACTCTGTCCGTGAGGGGAAGGGTGCGCCGATGATCCTTCCTCTTGTCCTTGCTGGCAGGAGGGCACCCTCCGGACAGCCTTTGTCTTCAAGCTGTGGGGCCCCACCAGCCAACCCCCAGCCGGCGACTGGCGGAGCCCCCAGCGCCTCCTGAGCGACCTCCAGAGCCGGTGGAGATCTTGGCGACGAGCTTGCGCTTGCTCGCGAGTGCAGAGCGGTGTGCTTCGGGTTCTTTGGTGAAGCGATGCGCGCGATGGTCCATCTTGGCGGGGAGCTTGCCAACATCGACACCAGGCTTGAAGCAGAGAACCGCCGCTTGGAGGGTGAATGGCAGTGGCTGAAGGTGACCATCAATCTTGGGAAGCTTCAGCAAGACAAAGCTGAAGCACACGGGGAGGCCTCGCTCGCTGCTTCTCGGAAAGCTTGCGCTCGCGCCATGGGTGAGGCCGAGGCAGCCAACCGCCGTCGCGAGGTGGCTGAGGAGCGGGAGCGAGATCTTCTGTCTTCGAGTGTTGCCCTATTGCGTGAAATCGAGGAGCGTCGTGCCCTGCTAACCCCCTCACCAGGTGAGGCGGCCCTTGCCGAGGTGGAGCTCCTGAGGTTCCATGAGGACTTGACGCTGGAGGCCGTGGATCATAGCTTGGCGCTGGAAAGGCTGGAGGTGAGGGAGCGACATGTTGCCGCAGCTGAGGATGCCCTCGCCGCCCGAGAAGCTCAGGTCCAGGTGGAGGTGGAGGAGAAGGTGGCGAAGGCACGTGATGAGCTTGCCGAGGCGCACCGCCTAGACCTGAAGCTGCTCAAGGCTGAGTTTGAGGGCCAGACCTCTGTCCTGAGGACCGAGCTGCAGGTGGTGAAGCAGCATGAGGGCGCTGCCCGGGAGGCCCTAACTTCTTCTGAATCCACCCTGGATTCTGCTTGCGCCGAGATATCCTCTCTCCGGAAGCAGGCCGAGGACACTGCCTCCCTCCTGGAGAAGGCTTCAAGTGAAAAGTGTTGTCGCCGAACGCTGGAGCATGAACACGGCCCCATGCTCCAGGGTCTGCTCATCAGAGCCAACAACGCCTTGGGTGCCGTTTGTGATGAGAGCGCCCCTCACCCACACGAGAGTGATTATGCCAGCCATCTCTGATACTTCACTGATGTCGTGACCCGCCTGGAGGATCAGGCCACAAAAGCCCGCCAGCTCGTTGAGGAGAGGAGCCGGGGCCGCCTTGGGAGCGCGCTCTCGTGCATCTTTAGCAACCTCTTGAACCTCGACTCCCACTTCGACTTCAGCACCGTGCTAGCCCCCGTGCCTGCGGCCACCCAAGACAAGCTCGCCAAGTGGGTGGACGGTCATGTGGATGCTCTGGTGAAGGAGCTGACTCATGAGGACAACACGGCCGTGCTCACAACCAAAGGAGCTAGCGCGGGTGGAGATGACGAGGAGGGTGGCAGCTTCAGCACGAGCAGCATGGACGGGAGCAACGAAGAAGGTGCGTCCACCTAGGCCTGTATTTCTTTTGCTTTAACCTGTATAACAAAAACTCAAACATATTCTTGTGAGAAGTGGGTGCCCCTTATGATGTGTAAGGGGCAACCTGGTGCATGTAGCTCCCGCTTGCGCAGGGTCCAGGGTAGGGTCCGACCACTTTGGGTCTATAGTACGCAGCCTTTCCCTACATTTCTGTAAGAGGTTGTTTCTAGGACTTGAACCCATGACCTCATGGTCACAAGGCAGCAGCTTTACCACTGCGCCAAGGCTCCCCTTCCCCCTTATGATGTGTGAGATCGTTAAATACTTTTGAAGTGACATTTGGAGCGAGGCCCCGCAGGGCTGTTGGTCGCTGAAAAAGGTAGTTGTTTATGACTTATCTTGGGTTTCGGGAACCTGGCGTCGCGGCCGGGTCCTTTCTCCTGAGGTGAGCCTGCTGCGGGCTCGCGAGGCCCTGGGCCTCTCGAGGGGCCTGCTGGCCTGTCGTGGAGTGCCTCATGAGGAGCCTACTGTCAGATTTGTGGCAACGTGGGCGGTGGAGCGGCCGCACCTTCGAGCCCCCGAGGGGAGCGATCGGCGCTAGCGCGTACACCGTACCCACCCCCCACTCGCGAGGTGATAGAGGGCAGGGTAGCGGTCACGAGCTCCAAGAAAAGAACGCAAGAAGTGAAGGCAAGAGAGTGACACGAGAAAAAGAAAACTCCCCCCGTTTTATAAACGCACAGAAATCAAACTGCTTGAAAAAGTGGGCAAGCGAGTACAAAAAGAGAGGCAAAACGCAGGCGGCTGCTGATGACCCACAAGTGTAGGGGATCTATCGTAGTCCTTTCGATAAGTAAGAGTGTCGAACCCAATGAGGAGCAGAAGGAAATGACAAGTGGTTTTCAGTAAGGTATTCTCTGCAAGCACTAAAATTATCGGTAACAGATAGTTTTGTGATAAGATAATTTGTAACGGGTAACAAGCAATGGAAGTAAATAAGGTGCGGCAAGGTGGCCCAATCCTTCTTGTAGCAAAGAACAAGCCTAGACAAGTTCTTATAATGCAAAAAGCGCTCCCGAGGACACATGGGAATTATCGTCAAGCTAGTTTTCATCACGTTCATATGATTCACGTTCGTTACTTTGATAATTTAATATGTGGGTGGACCGGTGCTTGGGTACTGCCCTTTCTTGGACAAGCATCCCACTTATGATTAACCCCTATTGCAAGCATGCGCAACTACAAAAGAAGTATTAAGGTAAACCTAACCATAGAATGAAACATATGGATCCAAATCAGCCCCTTACGAAGCAACTTATAAACTAGGGTTTAAGCTTCTGTCACTCTAGCAACCCATCATCTACCTATTACTTCCCAATGCCTTCCTCTAGGCCCAAACAATGGTGAATTCATGTAGTCGACACTCACATAACACCACTAGAGGAGAGACAACATACATCTCATCAAAATATCGAACGAATATCAAATTCACATGACTACTAATAGCAAGACTTCACCCATGTCCTCAGGAACAAACGTAACTACTCACAAAGCATATTCTTGTTCATAATCAGAGGGGTATTAATATGCATTAAGGATCTGAACATATGAACTTCCACCAAATAAACCAACTAGCATCAACTACAAAGAGTAATCAACACTACTAGCAACCCACAGGTACCAATCTGAGGTTTTGGTACAAAGATTGGATACAAGAGATGAACTAGGGTTTGAGAGGAGATGGTGCTGGTGAAGATGTTGATGGAGATTGAGCCCCTCCCGATGAGAGGATTGATGGTGATGACGATGGTGATGATTTCCCCCTCCCGGAGGGAAGTTTCCCTGGTAGAACAGCTCTGCCGGAGCCCTAGATTGGTTCCGCCACGTGGCGGCGGAGTTTCGTCCCATAAGCTTGCTTATGATTTTTTTCCAGGGTAAAATACTTCATATAGTAGAAGATGGGCACTGAAGGGCTGCCAGGTGGCCCACGAGGCAGGGGGCGCGCCCAGGGGGGTAGGGCGCACCCCCCACCCTCGTGGGTGGTGGGTGGCCCCCCTTAGGTATTTCTTTTGCTCAATATTTTTTATTAATTCCCAAAATGAGTTTCGTGGAGTTTCGGGACTTTTGGAGCTGTGTAGAATAGGTCTCTAATATTTGCTCCTTTTCCGGCCCAGAATCCCAGCTGCCGGCATTCTCGCTCTTCATGTAAACCTTGTAAAATAAGAGAGAATAGGCATAAGTATTGTGACATAACGTGAAATAACGGACCATAATGCAATAAATATCGCTATAAAAGCATGATGCAAAATGGACTTATCAATTCCCCCAAGCACAGATATAAGAAAATATTACAGATTAAATATTTATTTAGGAATCAATGAAGGTTCACCTCTTCCCATGCCTTATCCTCTCGAAGCAATCTGGAGATGCGTTGCTCCCTGGGGGGTTCACTCGGAAGGGGTAGGAAATCCTGATCAGCAAATAAAATTTACCAAGAGAGAAAAGATAAGTCCATATGCATCAACACTTATATATCAGGTCAAGAGGACGTTCCATTATGTTAACAGAAGTAAGAGAATCCAGATAAAAATATAAGCTGATTCTAAGCATCTCACAGATGGAGCAAAAGCATTATAAACATACAAGTTTGGTACGTATGCTAAATATAAGTAGAAGGTCGTGAAGCTCCATGATTATGTCCTTACAGGGAGTAGACACTCAAACGGAGGCCCTTTGTTACAGGTTAGAAGGTGAAAGCTGATATGTTCCCTTCATATTTATAGAGTGGAAGAGCCCACTCCAGCTTACTGTAATGGTAGCTCTGTTGTCCACTCCTTTGAGAAGGCGAGCGATTACATGGGCATCTCCATTTCCAGATCTGATTGGTAGATCATAGTGGTCTGAACGTATGTGCTCTAGGAGGTGGTTGTTCGTAAAGTGAGTTGGGAAGTACCGCAAACAAAAAATAATCGTGGTTAGGCTGTAGTTTATTAGATAGATTAGTTAGCCAACATGAATTCCTTCTTATTGTCCTTCCTACCCATAAGTGAGAGCAAGGCCGAAGCAGAGCATAGAGATTTGCAGTAGGATCTGGTAATTGGTTCTGCTCAGCAGATGCAAAAAAGAGGTGTTTTTGGGGTGAGCCCCTGCCAAGCGGCTTTTGATGACGGCGTCGTCAACATTATTATCAAAGAATATAGAATAGCTAAAGGTGTTACCATCCTTTGCCCAGGTCTGGAAAACGTTTTGAGACGTGCTTCATTACAAAGGTAACGAACCATATGTAACATCATACGTAAAACTATACCAAATTTCATGAATTTCTCATCAAAAAATTGAGAAAAACATCATTTAATAAGCGAAGCCACGAAAGGGTCTGACTTGGGTTTAACTTTTTTGGCGAGTAACACAACCCACAGTAAAGCTTCCAAGAAACCTACAAACTAAAGAAAAAAAATACAGGTAGAACACAAATTTAGTTCTATAAACCAGCATCATACTTTGAAGGGACTATTTCCAGGGCTCACAAGTTACAATTCTACTGGACTACCTTGTTGTTCATCATTCAGCAAAACAACAATGATATACCTAATATTTGCGACTATTCCATACAACAAGTTTTAGTAGTTGAAATAGAACCTAACTGAGAGCAGTAGAGAAAATGTAAAAATGTACCCTACCATTACACAGAAGAAAGTAGATTCACTGATAATATGAACTGAAACATATTGGGAGCATTTTAGTTACCTTCAGATTTTGATTTTCCCTATTTCTCTGCTCTCGGCGGGTTTGGTGGTGGTGATCTCGCGGGCGGGAGGCCTTCCCCACCGACCTCCACTTCCTCCTCACGTTGCTCGCTATCTCCATCGCCATCCTCGTCAACTACTGCATCGCCCTTCTTGTCTACCACTCCTTGTCACCACACCCTGTCCTGCCCTGTCCTAGCAGGAAGAAGCCGATGACGGAGGCCGACCCGCTGCAGCCACAGGATGTGATGCAGGTGCTCCTCGCCTCCCCGTTCTCTTTTCCCTCTCTCTTCTCTCCGAGTTTTAGATCTTTCTCAAGCATTTGCTGCTGGTGTGTAAGAGATCCATTCAGTTAATCATTTTAACGATTGAGTAGCTATTGCCTCAAAATATCATGCTGCAAATTTTACATTGCCCATGAATTCTCATTTATTACCTTTTGTAGAATAGTGTCCTGGTCAAAGATCTCCTACCAAGAGCAGAAGTATACCAATCCCGAAAAATATCACTTAGATAATACTTCTGGTAATACAAATTCCTTACTTCAGAGGAATCTTGAATAAGTGGATACCATACCATATTAGTATGCATTACACATGACAACAAATAGCAGGTATATGTATTGGTAGGAATAGATATTCGACGAGATGCTTCAGGTCAATGTTTTTCTCCAGTAGATCACTAAAGAGGCGATAAAAGCTCTAGATCAAGATAACCTAGAAAATACTCCGTTATAATTCTTGAAGAGTTATAAATCTAAAGGGAACAAATACAAAACCATCCAAGCTATTAATGTATTAATTAACTATCAGTGGCATCCGGTCAAGTATTTTAGAGAAGAGCCCAAGAGCAAGAAACCAAAGCAGGCCCCCGCCTCTCCAAGAAAAACATCTTCAGAAAACCTAAACTTCCATCCTATTAATTATAATCTAGAGAACCAGAGAACCATCTGTTTGGATTTGTCCTCAGCAGAACAGGTCAACGCTCTCAAACCAAAGAAATATCTTCACCAGATTTTCATTGGCATCCAACAGACGACTCAAAAACATCGATCCCAAATCATATATTATCTGACAAAAAAAGCCTAGAAAAGTATAACATGACATGAAAGCGATGGATTAATGTCTACATAAAATTTCCTGGAGACATTGAAGCTCATTCATTTGCGCTCATGTGAGAGAATAAATAGATAGTGATGTTTTTTCCCATAGGCTGGTAACAAATCTCTGTATACACCAGATTAACAACCAAACAAAACTAAAACCTTGTCTATAAAGAAGGGAAATTTTAAAATTCACTAAAGAACTGGTCTGCATTTTTAGATATTAAACAAAATTAGTAGTAAAAGTATTTTTACATTCTAAAATCCCACTTTGACAAATTTACTGGTCATCAACAAACAATCTTGCATATAATTATTTATTGACAATTATCAGTAACATCGAATGAAAACCTAGGATCTTGCACTTCTCAAAAAATAAATAAAATGATTTACCATATTCCTTCAATTTTTCACAGTAAAATCTACATGGAGCAGGCTAGCCTAACCATCATCAATGTAAAACTGTCATAGCATGCTAGCAAATTCTATACCTTCATTATATGACAGAGCATACCAACATGGTCAAAAGGTCCACACACACCAAAATTCAGTGCCACTATCAGTCACCTTAACCTCAAACACCACTCTGCCCCACTCCTCCCTTTGTTCAGCTTGCGTGTACCTTGTCCTGTACACAACTAATTGCTTTCACTTTCCATTTTCAGAAACAATCAGTGTACTTTGTGTAATTATTTTTTGTCATATAGGAATAGGATCCTTCGAAACTGACCAAAATAGTTGAATCGCCCCTACTTCTAATTAAGACATATCTACTTCAATAATCCTGAGAAGAAGCAATATTCAAAGATACCTTTTAGTCCATCCTGGAGCTTGGAGGGTCATTTTTCCTGTTGATTCTGCAAACACCGCAGGTCTGCTGTCTTCCCATTCATGGATGGCGGCCAACTGTTCTCCTTCAAATTTCTCCCATAGCATTGCTTCATTTTCCATCTCCTCATTGTCCGCCCATCCTTCACCTGCAGCCGCAAACCCCTATTCAGAATAGAGCATTGAGCTAGAAAAGTAATGCAAGACTATTTATATGATTATATCACACAAACCGTACATGAATCAACCCACACATCATTCTAGTATAGAGAGAGGTTTTTACCATCCACAGATCATTTCAATCCAGAACAACCACCACTGTTATAAACACCGAGGCAGTGGCAATGTACTTCTTTTAACTTAGTTAGATCTTGATCCTTTTAGAAACCCATTCTACTGACCATGTGGAGTTTAAACCTCCAAAAAATGGTTTTCTTAATATAAAGGAGGCATATCACTCATGAAGATATGCATGCATAATTTGTTCTTCGCATAGTATGAAAGAGGCATATCTTAAGAAAGCTAAATAATAATAGTTGGTATAAGGTAGTATTCATGAATGAATATGGAAACACCAATAACTACCTTTTGAGAATGGCCATGTCTCATGAAACTCGAAAGCGTTGTGTCACAATAAAAAGATCACCAACATTCATCATTCATGGCGCTACTCTCCCAACCTGCATGTGAACCGACATCAAATAGATAGGACAAATATTTTAGATAGGAGAGTGTCCAATGGGAAAAATATCAAACTAATCCCAGTAGGATAGATGCATACAAAATACATGACTCGCTGAGATATGAGAACGAGCCAAACTTACCACCGAGCCCTTTCCAGCAGAAGGCACGCATACTTTCCTCTGCTCCGTGGAAGCCATCGGTGCCATGAAGAGCATATCGAAAAGGAACAGTACCGAGCCACCGCCTGGACCCCGGGATCTCCTCTTCCTCCTCTAGGTCCGGGCCTGCTGCTTTGCAGCATGGAGGGCGAGCCTCTTGGAGAGGCTGTGGTGGTAGCAAGGACGCGGGATGGAGGCATGCGGCGTGTCATGAGGGAGGAGAAGGAAGAAAGGGAGGGGAACCACAGGAGGATGGGGACATGGCCGTCGGACGAGACGAGCGAGGACGGGATTGGGTGCGGCGCACGAGGAGAGGATTTGGGCAGGGGCGGCGCGGTTCTGGTGGGTGGAGTAGCCCTCGTTGCCCACCTCCCCTGTCCATTCATCCCGCCACCGAGCTCGCATGGGCGACGAGGAATAGCAGGCGGCGGCGAGGCTCCGGGGCGGAGGCCATGGCGAGGCAAGGAGGAGGGATGGAGTAGGCGGGAGAGGCTGTGGGGATCGAGGGGAAGGGGGCTAGGGTTTGGGTGGTGGCTGGTGTGGGAGCGGGACAAGGCGAGGATGGATTGGCTGCGGAATGCGATGTGCGGATTGGGCAAAACCTCATGCACGCAGCCACTGCCAACCCAGCCAACAAGCGCGTGAGACGAGCCCACTCATCATTGGCCAGTCAAAACAACTACGAGGTGAAAATCGGGTTTGACCGCGAGGTGAAGATCTGACGGCCCAGACACGCCAGAAAGCTAGATTCGACGGTTGTCGAAGGTCAAATTGAGGGAGCCATGTCCAGCGAGTTGGCTAGCCTCATTATTGTTTTAAATTTTCAGTAGGTTCAGTAGGTTGAGGAGTAGCTCTTTGCTCTACTGGTCGGGGTGAAGATACCCAGAACAAGCCCCTCAAAGGATTATGTTCCATAGTAACAAGTGACAGTAAATTTCAGCACACTATATAAATGTTTCCTTACCAATTTCCACTTACCAAAGGCGCTTCACTCCCCGGCAACGGTGCCATAAAAGAGTCTTGATGACCCACAAGTGTAGGGGATCTATCGTAGTCCTTTCGATAAGTAAGAGTGTCGAACCCAACAAGGAGCGGAAGGAAATGACAAGCGGTTTTCAGTAAGGTATTCTCTGCAAGCACTGAAATATCGGTAATAGATAGTTTTGTGATAAGATAATTTGTAACGGGTAAGAAGCAATGGAAGTAAATAAGGTGCAGCAAGGTGTCCCAATCCTTCTTATAGCAAAGGACAAGCCTGGACAAGTTCTTATAATGAGAAAAGCGCTCCCGAGGACACATGGGAATTATTGTCAAGCTAGTTTTCATCACGTTCATAGGATTCACGTTTGTTACTTTGATAATTTAATATGTGGGTGGACCGGTGCTTGGGTACTTCCCTTTATTGGACAAGCATCCCACTTATGATTAACCCCTATTGCAAGCATCCGCAACTACAAAAGAAGTATTAAGGTAAACCTAACCATAGAATGAAACATATGGATCCAAATCAGCCCCTTACGAAGCAACTTATAAACTAGGGTTTAAGCTTCTGTCACTCTAGCAACCCATCATCTACCTATTACTTCCCAATGCCTTCCTCTAGGTCCAAACAATGGTGAAGTGTCATGTAGTCGACGCTCACATAACACCACTAGAGGAGAGACAACATACATCTCATCAAAATATCGAACGAATACCAAATTCACATGACTACTAATAGCAAGACTTCACCAATGTCCTCAGGAACAAACATAACTACTCACAAATCATATTCATGTTCATAATCAGAGGGGTATTAATATGCATTAAGGATCTGAACATATGATCTTCCACCAAATAAACCAACTAGCATCAACTACAAGGAGTAATCAACACTACTAGCAACCCACAGGTACCAATCTGAGGTTTTGGTACAAAGATTGGATACAAGAGATGAACTAGGGTTTTAGAGGAGATGGTGCTGGTGAAGATGTTGATGGAGATTGACCTCCTCCCGATGAGAGGATCGATGGTGATGACGATGGTGATGATTTCCCCCTCCTGGAGGGAAGTTTCCCTGGCAGAACAGCTCCGCCGGAGCCCTGGATTGATTCCGCCACGTGGCGGCGAAGTTTCATCCCGTAAGCTTGCTTATGATTTTTTCCGAGGTAAAAGACTTCATATAGTAGAAGATGGGCACTGGAGGGCTGCCAGGTGGCCCACGAGGCGGGGGGCGCGCCCAGGGGGTAGGGCGCACCCCCACCCTCGTGGGTGGTGGGTGGCCCCCCTCAGGTATTTCTTCTGCTCAATATTTTTTATTAATCCCCAAAATGACTTTCGTGGAGTTTCAGGACTTTTGGAGCTGTGCAGAATAGGTCTCTAATATTTGCTCCTTTTTCAGCCTAGAATCCCAGCTGCCGGCATTCTCCCTCTTCATGTAAACCTTGTAAAATAAGAGAGAATAGCCATAAGTATTGTGACATAACATAAAATAACATCCCATAATGCAATAAATATCGATATAAAAGCATGATGCAAAATGGACGAATCAACTCCCCCAAGCTTAGACCTTGCTTGTCCTCAGGCGGAAGCCGATATCGAAAAATATGCCCACATGTTTAGAGATAGAGGTGTCGATAAAAATAAAATACGGCCATGGGGGCATCATGATCATTCTTATAACAGCAACATATATATAGCGACCAAACCTCAAACAGTCTGATCTCTATGCATCAGCGTCATCCCTAGATCAGTAATGCTGACACGCACAATATTTGAAGGATTTATAACAGAGTAGCAATCACACACTTATTACATCCTATGTCACAAAAGAGAACTTATTACAATAAATACGGCTTAAGGCCATCTAATAACGATAACAGTAGAAGGCTTGGAAGATAAAGCGAGTCCATCAACTCCAACGACATCATTGAGTATAAGATCACGACCCAAGGCACCTTACTCGTCGTCTGAAAAGTCTGCAACATGAACGTTGCAACCCGAAAACGGGTCAGCACATGGAATATGTTGTCAATGTAACACATAGATAGTAATGAACAGAATAATGCTATCACTACATGCATATATGGCTGGTGGAAAGCTCTATGGTTACAGTTTTGCATAAAGCTAATTTTTCCCTACAACAAAGGAATAAATTTTATTTAACTATCATGGTGGTTGTTAAACATTGATAAGGTTCACCCAACTCAATCCCAATTAAGCATCAACATTTAAACCCAACAAGTTAAATTAAGTAACATGATGAGATTCACATGATAATCCAGGTACTAGATACTCAAAACGTCCATAACCGGGGACACGGCTAACCATGATTAGTTTGTACTCTCTGCAGAGGTTTGCGCACTTTTCCCCGCAAGACTCGATCTCCTCCGTTGGATTTCTCGCACTACATGGTGTTTGAAACGGATGACAGAGCACAGTCTTTCAGAAGCATTAACTCTTTACTCTAGGTAGACAGTACCAACCTACATCCCCTACATCTGCTAGTCTACCACTGAAAGAGGTCACACAACATACTCAACTATGCTCAACTATGCTAGAGCCCACAGTAGCTTGCGGCTGCACACAGAAGTTTCTAGCATGAATAATCTTATGATCCCTTTGAGCCTGGGTGGCGGTCCATAGGAGAATCACACGGTACCCTGCGATTTCCAAAAATACAGGCAACACTGGGTTCCCCAGGTGCCTCAATCCACCCAGATGTGTATTAAAGTTTCCACCTTAAGTAAATCATTAATTAACAATACTCACATCTGTCATGGATACACTCACCCAATTCACGTCTACTAGCATAGCAATATAAGCAAACGTAGAAGTAACCCCAAAGGATTGATAATAAACAGATAATAGGTACTACCTCATCTACTTCCCAAAACCCACATATTAATCAGATCCTAATCATGCAATTGTTTTGAGGATTTATGTAATGCAATAAAACTAGGTAGTAAAGAGGTATGATCAAAGTGTTACTTGCCTTGCTGATGATCCGTGAAACCTAGAGACTCATAGTAGCACGCGACGCTCTACGGGTACTCTATCGCAAACAAACAAGCATACAATAAGAATTCATCTAATGCATGTGTAAAACTCAAATAAGAGATCTAACCAGAAATTTCAACTTAAGAACTCCGGTTTGCAAAAAGAATCAAATCAAACGAAGCAACGTAAATCAAACGGCGAAAGAAACAAGCGTCGTTTACTAATCTGGACCTAAGTCAAATTTTACAGTAGCAAAAACTTGTTTGAGTGGGTTAAATGGAAAGAGGGTTTCGAGACGAAACTCCAGGCGCTTGAATCGCCTGATTCCGATAAACGAGCGAAAAGTTATACTAGAACAAAAATCGGATCAGAAATCGCGATCGAAAATAATCGCGGAAAATCCGAGAAAAAGGAAAACGGACGAACAGGCTAACGAATGAACGTTCGCTGTCTGCGGCTAAACGACGAAAACCATTCGTTAAAACGAACGTACGGACGAACGTCCGCAAAATAAATAAACCCAAAAAAACTAAATCGATCTATATAAAAAAACCGGGTGGTTTTCTTCAGAAAACCGCCGCTGGCGGCGGCGAGCTCCGGCGGCTACCTCAACGGGCGGCGGCGGCGGGGTCGGCTCCCGCGCGGGCGCGGGGCTGCAGCGGGTGCGACGGCGGCGGGCTAGGGTTAGGGTTAGGCGACGGGTGGGCTGGCGGCGGGGTCGATGCACTATTTAAAGGGGCCGGCTGGGCAGAGTCCTGGCCGAATACGGCCCGAGGTCGTTTTTTAAATAATACAGACGTGTAGAAAAGAAAGAAAAGAAATACTAAACGGACTCCGAAAATCCCGAAATAAATTTTCCCCGTCCTGTAAAAATAAGCCGGACAAGCTGAACATTTATTTGGGCCTAAAATGCAATTTTGAAAAACGTGTATTTTCCTAATTCAAATAAAATAGCGATAAAACTCTGAAATAAAATATTATTTGATTTTATTATTAAATCCACAATATTTCTTTATTTTGGGAAAGTCATTTTATTCCCTCTCTCTTATTTTTATAATTGAAATATACGAAGATAAAATAATTAAAATCAAATGATCCTTTTTCAAAATTTGAGAAAAACTCAAATATGAAAATAACGAAATTCCCAACTCTCTCTGCGGGTCCTTGAGTTGCGTGAAATTTCTAGGATCAAACCAAAATGCAATAAAATATGATATGCAATGATGATCTAATGTATAACATTCCAAATTGAAAATTTGGTATGTTACAATATATTTTATTTCATATATATATTGTCATATGATTTCTTATGCTCAAGTAACAATCTATCCACAATGTCAAGTATGATTCAGAAACTTCATTGAGAACTAACAAACTATAATCTCAGTCATTGAAGCAATTGCAATTTATCATAACATCAGAAAGAGTTAATATAAGAGCTTTTTAGCAAGTCCACATACTCAACTATCATTTAGTCTTTCATAATTGCTAACACTCACGCAATACTTACGTTTATGGAGTTTTAATCGGACACAAAGAAAGATAGGGGCTTATAGTGTTGCCTCCCAATCTTTTACCTCAAGGGTAATGTCAACAATAATAGTCCATGCTAACTTACATCCAATTGGATATATATATATATATCAGGATCTTTCCAACATGAGGTGCTTGCCAAAGGATAAAGTAAAAAGGGAAAGGGGAAGATCACCTTGACTCTTGCAGAATGCAAAAGATAGGCCCTTCGCAGAGGGAAGCAGAGGTTATCATGTGCTTTTTGGTTGGATGCACGGAATCTTAATGCAAAAGAACGTCACTTTATATTGCCACTTGTGATACGAACCTTTATTTTGCAGTCCGTCGCTTTTATTACTTCCATATCACAAGATCGTATAAAGCTTATTTTCTCCACACTAATAAGTCATACATATTTAGAGAGCAATTTTTATTGCATACAACATGACAACTTACTTGAAGGATCTTACTCAATCCATAGGTAGATATGGTGGACTCTCATGGAAAAACTGGGTTTAAGGATGTTTGGAAGCACAAGTAGTATCTCTACTTGGTGCAAGGAATTTGGCTAGCATGAGGGGGAAAGGCAAACTCAACATGTTGGATGATCCATGACAATATACTTTAACTAAGATGTGAGAAAACATAACCCATTATGTTGTCTTCCTTGTCCAACATCAACTCTTTAGCATGCCATACTTTGATGAGTGCTCACAATCATAAAAGATGTCCAAGATAGTATATTTATATGTGAGAACCTCTCTTTCTTTATTAATTCCTATTAATTGCAACGATGACCAAAACTATGTTTGCCAACTCTCAACAACTTTTAATCATCATACTCTTTATATGTGAAGTCATTACTTTCCACAAGATCAATATGATCTCTTGATTTCTTTTTATTCTTTTATTCACTCAAGATCATAGCAAGATAGCAAAGCCCTTGACTCAACACTAATCTTTATTATATAGCTCTCGGACTCGATTACATAGAGGGATCATAAAGCAAAACTCAAAACTAATTCATACCAAAACTTTATTCTACTAGATCAAGATATTACCAAAAGGATCGAACTAAGAAAATATAAAGATAGGAGTGTGATGGTGATACGATACCGGGGCAACTCCCCCAAGCTTGGCAGTTGCCAAGGGGAGTGCCCATACCCATGTGATTTTATTTCCTTTGCTGGTGAAGAAGGTGGTGATGATGATGGATAGTCGCACATCGAGCGTAGGAGCTCTTCCAATTTGCGGATAATGCCCTTGAGTGCGACGATATGATCCTTCAACAAAATATTTTCCTGTGTGAGATACTTGTTTTGTATGCGAGCTAACTCAATCATCTTGAAAGCTTCAATCTCAGTTGGGGTAAAGAGGTTAGGAAGAGGTTGAAGGATGTTTTCTTCTTCTGCCGCCGGAGCTTGATCTTCCATGGCCTTCTTGATCCCATCATCCTTGTTGATCCCCCTGGGTTCTTCTCTCTTCAGCTCTATCTTCAATAGCCAAGCATCCTTGTCTTCATTGTTGGAGGAGGGTGACGTCATGATGCTCTAGATTTGTCAGAAAAATAGCTCGAAACAAAGATAGAGGATATTTGCGTGATACGATGGTCAAAACCTTCGGGAGATTATATAATGATTTTTTACCGACAGAAAGAAGTATCGTGCAAGAAAACGGAGTCCGGAGAGCACACGAGGGGCCCACGAGGCAGGGGGCACGCCCAGGGGGGTAGGGCGTGCCCTCCACCCTCGTGGATGCCTCGTGTCCTTCCCGGACTACTTCTTGTTTTCCCATTTTCTTAAATATTCCAAAATGGAGAAAAATTGCTATTAGAACTATTTTGGAGTCGGTTTACTTACCGTACCACATACCTATTCCTTTTCGAAGTCTGAAACATTCTGGAAAGTGACTCTTATGTATTCCTCCGGGGTTACGGTTTCAATAACACTAGCTTCAACATTTATTGGGTTACCTAAGATATAATGTTTGATTCTTTGACCATTCATCACCTTCGGATTCGTGCCTTCAAAGTTGTTGAGTTTTATGGCACCGGAACGATAGACCTCCTCGATAACGTAAGGGCCTTCCCATTTAGAGAGGAGCTTTCCTGCAAAAAATCTTAAACGAGAGTTGAATAGTAATACATAATCACCTACGTTAAACTCATGCTTTTGTATCCTTTTGTCATGCCATCTTTTAACTTTTTCTTTAAACAGTTTGGCATTCTCATAGGCTTGGGTTCTCCATTCGTCAAGTGAGCTAATGTCAAATAACCTCTTCTCACCGGCAAGTTTGAAATCATAATTGAGCTCTTTAATAGCCCAATATGCCTTATGTTCTAGTTCGAGAGGTAAGTGACATGCCTTTGCATAAACCATTTTATATGGAGACATACCCATAGGATTTTTATATGCAGTTCTATAAGCCCATAATGCATCATCAAGTTTCTTGGACCAATTCTTTCTAGATCTATTAACAGTCTTTTGCAAAATTAATTTAAGCTCTCTATTACTCAATTCTACTTGACCACTAGACTGTGGGTGATATGGAGATGCAATTCTATGATTAACATCATACTTAGCAAGCATTTTACAAAAAAGCACCATGAATAAAATGTGAACCACCATCAGTCATGAGATATCTAGGGACTCCAAAGCTCGGAAAATAAACTTCTTTAAGCATCTTAATAGAGGTGTTATTATCAGCACTACTAGTTGGAATAGCTTCTAGCCACTTAGTAACGTAATCAACAGCAACTAAAATATGTGTATACCCATTAAAGTCAGGAAACGGTCCCATATAATCAAAGCCCCAAACATCAAATGGTTCAATAACAAGAGAATAGTTCATAGACGTTTCTTGATGTCTACTAATATTATCAATTATTTGACATTCATCACAAGACAAGACAAACTTACGGGCATCTTTGAAGAGAGTAGGCCAATAAAAACCGGATTGCAATACCTTATTTGCAGTTCTATCTCCAGCGTGGTGTCCTCCATATGCCTCAGAGTGACACTTGCTAGGATCTGTTCCTGTTCATGCTCAGGTACACAACGTCTAATAACACCATCTACTCCTTTATAAAGGTGTGGGTCATCCCAGAAGTAGTGTCTTAAATCATAGAAAAAAAAATTTATTTTGCTGGTATGTGAAACTAGGTGCTATGGATTTAGTATCAATGTAATTAGCATAATCAGCATAGCATGGAGCAGTACGAGAAGCATTTATGACAGCTAATTGTTCATCAGGAAAGCTATCATCAATAGGTAGTGGGTCATAAAGAACATTCTCTAACCTAGACAAGTTGTCTGCAACGGGGTTCTCAGCTCCCTTTTTATCAATAATATGCAAATCAAATTCTTGTAGCAAGAGAACCCGTCTAATAAGTCTAGGTTTAGCATCTTTCTTTTCCATAAGATATTTAATAGCAGCATGATCAGTGTGAACAGTTACTTTAGAATTAACGATGTAAGGTCTGAACTTATCACAAGCAAATACAACTACTAAGAATTCTTTTTCAATATTAGCATAATTTCTCTGAGCACTGTCTAGAGTTTTACTAGCATATTGAATAACATTTAGTTTATTATCAACTCTTTGTCCTAGAACAACACCTACGGCATAATCACTAGCATCACACATAATTTCAAAGGGTAAATTCCAATCAGGTGGCTGAACAATAGGTGCAGAAATCAAAGCTTTCTTAAGTATTTCAAATGCTTCTACACAATCATCATCAAAGACAAACGGAATATCTTTTTGCAATAGATTAGTCAGAGGCTTAGAAATTTTAGAAAATTCCTTAATGAACCTCCTATAAAAACCGGCATGACCAAGGAAACTTCTTATACCTTTAATGTCCTTGGGACATGGCATCTTTTCAATAGCATCAACCTTAGCTTTATCAACTTCAATACCTTTTTCAGAAATTTTATGCCCCAAGACAATATCTTTATTAACCATAAAGTGGCACTTTTCCCAATTCAAGACGAGACTAGTATCTGCTCAAGCAATCATCAAAACAGGATCCATAAACGGAGAAATCATCCATGAATACCTCACAATTTTTTTCACAAAAGTCAGAGAATATAGCCATCATGCATCTTTGAAAGGTAGCAGGTGCATTACATAAACCAAAAGGCATACGTCTATAAGCAAAAGTACCGAAAGGGCAAGTAAAAGTGGTATTTTCTTGATCCTCTGCTGACACAGGTATTTGAGAGAAACCAGAGTAACCATCTAGAAAGCAAAAATGTGTATATTTGGATAGTCTTTCTAGCATTTGATCAATAAAATGTAAAGGGCAATGATCCTTTTTAGTAGCTTTATTTAATTTACGGAACTCAATTACCATCCTGTAATCTATAATAATTCTTTGCAAGATCAATTCATCTTTATCATTAGGAACGACAGTAATACCTCCCTTCTTAGGGACACAATGGACAGGACTTACCCACTGACTATCAGCAACGGGATAAATTATACCGGCCTCAAGGAGCTTTAGTATTTCCTTTCTTACCACTTCTTTCATCTTAGAATTTAATCGTCGTTGGTGATCAATAACTGGTTTGGCGTCTTCTTCCAATTTTATTTTGTGTTGGCATAGAGTGGGACGAATGCCCTTAAGATCATCAAGAGTATATCCAATAGCAGCACGGTGCTTCTCCAGAGTTTTCAATAATCTTTCCTCTTCCTGCTCTGAAAGGTTAGCACTAATAATAACAGGATATATCTTCTTTTCATCAAGATAAGCATATTTAAGAGTATCAGGTAATGGTTTAAGCTCAAACACGGGATCACCCTTGGGTGGTGGAGGATCCCCTAAGATTTCAATAGGCAAGTTGTGTTTCAAAATAGGACCCTGTTTAAAGAATACTTCAACTATTTCCCTTCTTTCATTCATAAACATATCATTTTCATGGTCTAGCAAATATTGTTCTAAAGGATCATTAGGAGGCATGGCAATAGAAGCAAGACCAATAATTTCATCCTTACTAGGCAATTCTTTATCATGGGGTTGTCTACGAAACTTAGCAAAATTAAACTCATGAGACATATCTCCCAAGCCAATAGTAACAACATCCTTTTCGCAATCTATCTTAGCATTAACAGTGTTCAAGAAGGGTCTACCAAATATAATGGGACAAAAGTCATCTTGTGGGGAACCAAGAACAAGAAAATTAGCAGGATATTTAACTTTCCCACACAAGACTTCAACATCTCTAACAATCCCAATTGGTGAAATAGTATCTCTATTGGCAAGCTTAATTGTAACATCAATATCTTCTATCTCAGCAGGTGCAATGTCATGCATAATTTCTTCATATAAAGAATGAGGCATTGCACTAGCACTAGCACCCATATCACATAAGCCATGATAACAATGATATCCTATTTTAACAGAAATAACAGGCATGCCTACAATGGGTCTTTGTTTCTTAGCATCAGGTCTAGCAATTCTAGCATCTGCATCATAAAAATAAATAACATGCCCATCAATATTATCAGCCAAGAGATCTTTAACCATAGCAATACTAGGTTCAACTTTAATTTGCTCAGGTGGTGTATATGTTCTAGTATTACTCTTACGAACCACAGTTGAAGCTTTAGCATGATCCTTTATCCTAACAGGGAAAGGTGGTTTCTCAATATAAGTGGAAGGAACAACAGGATCATTATAAGTGATAGTCTTTTCTTCAACTGTAATAGGTGCAACTACTTTATTTCAGTGGGAGGATTATATTTAAACCACTTCTCCTTAGGGAGATCAACATGACTAGCAAATGATTCACAGAAAGAAGCTACTATCTCAGAGTGAAGTCCATATTTAGTGCTAAATCCAGGAAAAGCTTCAGTATCCATAAAATATTTAACACAATCAAACTTAGGTGTCATACCTGACTCCTTACCATCGTCGGAATCCCAATCTTCAGATTTTCATTTAATTCTTTCCAATAAATCCCATTTGAATTCAACAGTCTTCATCATAAAAGACCCAGCACAAGAAGTATCGAGCATGGTGTCAGGGAAACTGATCCACGAACACCTATGGGGCCGGCGGACCGAGCCCCTTTCGGTTCGGCGGGGGGCGGAGGTCGCACAAAGAGCAGATCGAGGCGAAGCACACGAGCAGTTTACCCAGCTTCGGAGCTCTCCGGAGAGATAATACTCCTACTGCTGCTTGTCTGATTCTATTATGTTCTTGCTCCAGAGTGAGCTAAGTGTTTCTCTGGCTTCCGAATGAGTCCAACCCCCTCTACGTTGCGCATGGGCCTCCTTTTATATGCTCAAGGGGTCACCGACAGGTGGCAACGCAGAGAAGGGTAAAAGTGTAAAAAGAGAGGTGGTTGGTACAGTTACTTGTACAGTGCACCCTACCTAACCCTGACGGCAGGGGACAAGGGCATTAAATACCCGTCTGTATCGCCCAATCAGTGCAAAAAGGTATCGTCAGGGATGCCACCGCTCGCCAAGATGGCAGTCTTGTCAGCTTCGCATGCCACCGCGCACCGCTGGCTGCCCAGCCTCCCGCCACGCGCGCCTGGAAAGGCCCCCAGAGCGACACGTTGGTGGATGCGCTGGAGCGTGGGCACAGAGTGGCCGCCTGCCGCGGCAAGCGCCTTGCCGCGGCCGTTGCCTTGTCGGGTCCGGAAGCTTGTCACTCACCGGGCCCTGATATGCCTTGGTTGGTCTTCCCGGCAAGCTCCTCTTGCCGGGCCTTGTCGCCTTGCCGGGACGCGTGGCGCGTCGCGGCAAATTCCTTGGGATGCCTTGGTTGGCCTTCCCGGCAAGCTCCTCTTGCCGAGGCCTTGTCTTAAATACTTTGTTCTTGAATGGCTCCAAAGGAACCATGGAGGACCTTGGCGGTCGCCCGGGAAGCCTTGCCGCGGGGTGCTGCAACTGCCCGTACACAAGTTCGGGGTACTAGGGTACCCCTATTCTAGTACACCGATAGAAGCCCCCGGGCCTGGGCCATACACGGTGCCGAGCGATGTTGGGCCAGGCCCAAGACAGGGCACGGGCACACGCGGCCTGGGCCACGCCGAATCTGACTCCGTATCCACCGCGCCCTCCCTAACGGCACGCGTCGAATGCGGCGTCGTGGGAGAGATCGTGGGTGGATTCTTTATTCGGAAGGGCGAAACGTCCACCCCTCCCTCTTTATAAGCGGGGGAAACAGGGGCAGTTCGTTCCCCCCTGCTGGTTGCTACTACTCTATCTTCGCAAACCTCCGCCGCTCCCGCCTTCTTCTCCAAGCCAAGAGAGAGCAGCGCTCCGCCCCCATTGCCACCAGCATCACCAACGTCGTCGACCTCCCCCACCACTTCCGCCATGGCTCCGAAAGCCGACAAGGGGAAGGGTGTGAAGTCGGCCGAGGGCAGCGGCTCGCGGCGCTGCGGAAGGAGCGGGCGATCTTCTCCCCTCAGCTCGGTGCGCAGGAGCTGAGGGAGTACTACTACCTCTTCTGGTCGACGGAGACGCGAGCGCATCCGCGCACGAGGGTACTCCCGGCCGCCGCTTCAGAAACTGGCTCCAAACGGGTACCCATTCTTCGCGATGTTCTTCTATTGCGGGCTCTGCCCGCCCTTCTCGGAGTTCTTCTGCGACATAATGAACACCTACGGGCTCCGCCTCCCTGATTTCACCCCCAACGCCGTTCTGATCATGGCGGTTTTCGCACATTTGTGCGAAAACTTTGTCGGAGTCCACCTCAATGTAGCCCTTTTCCGCCACTTCTTTATGCCTCGGGTCGAGAGAGGAGAGCCACTTGCCGGAGGGATCGCCTGGATCTCGAGAGTCAGCAAGAAGGAGGCGTATCTGGAGGGGGAGCTCCGCAGCAAGTGGGAGGAGTGGAGAGCGGAGTGGTGCTGGATCGTCGAGGAGGACCCGCAGCCGTTCACTGCCCTGCGCCAAGCCCCAATCGTGCACGGCAATGATTGGAGCAATGTAGCCCCGGAGGACGACAGGCTGAAGATCGCCGTCACCCGCATCCTTCGCCTTAGGCTTGCCGGGCTCACTGTAGGCGCCGTCGGCGCAGATTTCCTTCGCCGCCGCATCGCCCCCCCTGCAGGAGAGGGGGAGACCCGCCTGGGAGTTCAAGAACTCGGCGGACATCATGAGGCTGCGTCCGGGCCTCAACTTCAATTTCACCGTCCTAGAGCTGGATGTGATGCTTCTGGAGCTGTTCAAACGCGACCCCCAGCACCCATTCGTTTTGCCAAGGAGCGTCGTTCCATTGTGCAATAATTCATCACTTGACCGGATCCGCGCCATGATGCCGTTGTGCGATTCCCACGGAATCGTTCCAACTTGGCAAGAGCCTGCAGATGACGTCGTGCAGGCGTTCTTTGATGACTTGGTAGAAGTGCCGGTCCGCGCTGACGAACAGAAGAGCCTCACCCGCGACACTACCGATGCGGAGCTGCAGCGCATCGCCACTAGGGCGGAAGAGGCTGCGGCAGCAGCTGCCGCGGGCGCGTTCGGGTTCACCGTAGAGGAGGCAGAGGCGGCAGAGGCGGCAAGACTTGCCGAGCGCGAGGAGTTTGTCGGCGAAGAAGAGCTTGCCGGCCCTGAAGCTGAGCCCAGCGAGGCCAGCGAGGAAGAGCCCGAGCCTTCAGACAGCTTGCCGCGGGCGGAGCCCCCGGCCCCGCCAAGAAGGCGTCTCCGCAGGGCCGGGGACGTAGCGGGGCGGCAAACGAGCCAACAGCCGCCAAGCCGTGCAACACGCTCTACCGCGGCAAGCAATGTTGCCGCGGGAGCGCCTCACGCAGCTGCGGCAACTGAAGCGGGACCTTCCCGGGCCACCGCCACCGCCCCTGCCAAGCGGGTAAGGGATCCTACTCCTCCGCCTCGCCGCACAGGAGGGGAGCTGGACTTCAATCTCTCCGCGCTCAGCTCCGACGAGGAGGAAGAAGAGTAAGTTTCTTTGGCGTTCTTGCAGTTCTCCAATCTTGATGTTTTTGTCTTGTATCTGACTTGCTTCGATCTGAATCCATTCCTTTTCAGGACGCTGGCCCAGAGAGCGGCGAAGAGAGCCAAGGCCCCGGTGATTGTCATCGAAGATGATCCCACCGTGTCAGCAGGTGGTGTGTCTGAGACCACCTTGACGGACCCTGCAGCTACTCCCCAAAGCAGCCCCCAGCGCAGCCCCCAGCGTAAGTTTGTAGTTTACTTCCTGCTGTCGGGTGCGGATGGGTGCTCTTTTCTCTACTGATATCTTGCTTGTTGATTTGTGTAGGAGCAGAACAGCCTCACCAGGAGGGCCCGGAAGCCGCCCCCGAAGTGCCATCTACTTCGACTATGCCGCCAAGGGAGGAGTCCCTGGCAAGGGAGCGCTTTCCAGCAAGGGAGAACTCCCCGGCAAGGGGCGACTCTCCGGCAAGGGACGGCACCAACGACCCTGCGGCAGCTGAGACCGCAACTGCAGATCTTGGTACAGTTAATCCACTCGTCTAAAAGCTTCCCTTGGGTTCTTCTTCTTCTGATTTTCTTCTTGCATATTTGCTTGACTTTTCTCCCCCTTCCGTTCATCAGATCCACCTGCCGCGGAGCCGATGGAGACCGAGGACGCCGGCGGGGAAGGCGCGCGTGGCAGCAACGATGACGCCGCTGCCAACGAAGAAGGGGCCGATGCTGATGAGCCCGCCGGCGAAGAGGCCGCCAAGGCTGCCACCGCAAAAGCTGGCGAGGGGTCGGGCGATCGCACTGACGACCCTGAGGCCGCAGGAGCGCCAGGCGCTGCGCCGACCGCCAATCCCTCCGCCGCTGCCGCGGAGCCAGGCTCCGAAGAGCCCCAGCCCGGCGCCTACTTGAAGGCCGGCGACGGTATCTTCATCAAGCTTCCCTGGACGTCAAGTTCCAGGGCACCGGTCGAAGGAGAAACTTTCGATGAGGAGCTGCTCACCTCCGCCGGGCTGTCGTTGGTCGATGCGCCAAGCAGCAGCAGTGGCGAGCCTGAAGAGGAGCAGCTGCTACGGAACCTGCTGTCACTCTACCGCGCACGACAAGCCAAGCTGGCTTCCCGGAAAGCGCTTGTCGCGAAGGCGGGAGTCGATATGGAGAAACGCGCGGAGGAGCTCCGGGCCTCAATCAAGAAGCTCTCTGGTCCCTGGCACAGGAGCGGGAGCGACTCGCCGAGGAGCGTACAGCCTTCCTTCTTGAGAAGCTGAAGCTGAGGAGGAACAGAGGCTTGCTGCCGAGAAGCAGTCCGCGCGAGAAGGCGAGTTGGTGCAGCGGAAGGCCAACCTTGACAGCTACGAGGAGGAGCTTGTCGCGCGCGAGGAAACACTTGGCGGGGCTCTCAAGGAAGCAAGGGATGCTGCCGCAACTGCAGAGGCCGCCAAGAAGAAGCTGGAGACGAGGGTGACGCAGTTGAAGGCCAACCTCAAGACGAGCGGCGAGGAGCTTGCTGTGCTCAAGCGCGAGCGCGAGAAGGATGCTGCTGCTCATGGTGAGCTGCAGGGTCTTCTTGCTGAAAGGAGCAAGGAGCTCAGCACCACCAAGGACTCCAACGCGGATCTCGAGTTGAAGCTGGCTACGCTGACTCAGACGCTGGACGCCGCCAAGGAGCGAGAGGTGACCTTGTCGGAGAAGATCAAGGCCGACAAGGCGCTGTTGGAGAGCATCGCTGTTACCCAGAACTCATTTAGGGAGACGGTGGAGCATTGGACCGAGGGTCTGGTGAATATCGCCGCAGTCATCGACGAGGAGCTGGCGCAGTTGGGGATGGAGGACTTTGGTTATCCTTCCGACGAGCATCTCCAACCCAGCGCCAAGCTCAGCCTGTTCTTCAAGGGCGTGGCGACGGCACTCCAGCGGCTCCGGGAGAGGATCCCAAAGCAGCTGGCCGACGAGTCGCGCAGGATTTGCGCGGGGGCTCTCCAGAAGGTGCTGATAAAGGTGGCCTTCCGCAACCCAGGCCTCAACCTCACCAACGTCCTCAGGTCCTTGCCGCCTGACGCCGATCTGGATGCGCTCAAGGCCCTTGTCGCACCCATTGTGGACAAGGTGACCGAGATCAAGAGGGTTGAGGGCGATCGCGTAGACTAGGCCGCCCGTTTTCTCTTTCTCCTTGTCGCTGCTAGCCATATTATAAGATCAATCTGTTAGAGCTGCGACAAGTTATTTTGTAATATAACTCTATTTCTGGTATCAATTGCTACATTATTTCCTTTACTAGATTCCTTCCTTTGTATGTTTTTACCCTACGCTTTTAGGGAACTTGTCGGCGCAGGCACCCGAGCCGCGAGCGCTGAGTGCGGGACGTCAGCAACCTGCTGGCGGTGCCGCTTCCGACAAGAAACCTTGTCGCGACCAGATGCAGCACACTTAAGTTGTTGAGCGGACTCGAAACAAAGTAAGGGCGCAACTAGCTACGAGTTGGTTTCTCCGCGCACAGGTTTTCCATACAAAGCACGGTCGTTCGAGGAAGATAACTTAAAAATTAAAACTAATTGCTCAAACTTTGGCAACTTAGCTTTTCTGTCGTTTGCTTCCCGGCAAGGTTTCCGTCAAGGCGAAACTTTCTTGAACGACGTCTGTTCCACATCATTATCTTCTCCTCCCCCCCCCC
>NC_041387.1:335014607-335023182 GCF_002162155.2 Triticum dicoccoides | reverse complement strand
CCCGACAAACTTGTGCGCGAGGGAATCTTCCTTCCTTTGAGAAAAAGAAAGAAGAGAAAATAACAATATGGAGCCTTACGGCTCGCTATTGCTTACCGGAGGTTGGTGCTGCACAAAGTGTCAGATAACGCATGCAAGAAAGAATATAATGCATGAAATTGACAAGATGTGCGGAGCACATGAGCTTTACTTATGCATGGGATCTACGCCCGGCTTTGTACAAAGGATTACATGCAACATCGGCAAGACTCGTACAAAAGGTGGTTGCCGGAACAGGTTCCGGCAACCGCGCCCTATGGGTAAAACTTACGAAGATGCTCAATGTTCCAGGAGTTGCTCACCGGAATGCCATCTTCGGTCTCAAGGCGGACAGCGCCGGGCCTAGTGACTCGTTTCACCCGATAAGGGCCTTCCCACTTCGGCGTCAACTTGTTGGAATTCTTGGCGGACTGAACGCGCCGAAGAACAAGGTCGCCTTCCTCGAAGCTTCTGGCTTTAACTTTGCGGCTATGGTAGCGGCGCAAAGCTTGCTGGTATCGAGCAGCTCGTACAGCAGCCTGAAGACGATCTTCCTCAAGGAGCAGCGCGTCATCTTGTCGCAGCTGCTTTTGCTCAAGCTCATCATAAGCGAGCACTCGAGGTGATCCGTATACGAGTTCCGTGGGGAGAACTGCCTCTGCTCCATAGATTAGAGCGAAAGGTGTCTGGCCAGTGGCTCGATTTGGCGTCGTCCTGATCGACCAAAGAACCACCGGCAGCTCCTCGATCCAGTTTCTTCCGCACTTGTGCAGCCTATCGAAAGTTCTGGTCTTGAGCCCGCGCAGCACTTCAGCATTTGCCCTCTCCGCTTGACCGTTGCTTCTCGGATGAGCAACAGAAGCGAAGCAGATCTTGGCGCCAAGATCTTGGACGTACTGCATGAAGGTGCGGCTCGTGAATTGCGTGCCGTTGTCGGTGATGATCCTGTTAGGGATCCCGAAACGGCAAACAATCGACCTGAAGAACTTGATTGCTGACTGTGATGTCACCTTCCTCACTGGTTCCACTTCCGGCCACTTTGTGAACTTGTCGATTGCAACGTACAAGTACTCAAAGCCCCCGACAGCTCGGGGGAAGGGGCCGAGGATGTCGAGCCCCCAGACCGAAAATGGCCAGGATAAAGGTATCGTCTGGAGAGCTTGAGCTGGCTGGTGTATCTGCTTGGAATGGAACTGGCACGCTTCACACTTGGTTACTTGTGCAGTTGCATCCTGGAGGGCTGTCGGCCAAAAGAAACCTTGCCGGAAAGCTTTGCCGGCAAGTGCTCTTGCGCCAATGTGGTGACCACATATGCCTCCATGTATCTCTGCCAACAGCTTTTGTCCGTCTTCCCGGCAAATACACTTCAATTTCACACCGTTGAGTCTTCTTCTATACAGTGTGTCGTCGACAAACTGGTACATACTTGACTGTCGGGCTACTCTCTCCGCTTCTTCTTGCTCATCGGGAAGTCCTCCTGTCTGAAGGAAATGGACAATCTGCTGCGCCCATGCTGGAGCTTGTGGCTCGACAACAAGGACTAAAGGCACATCGGCTGCTGCGGGAACACCTGCTTCTACGGCAAGAACCTGCGGTTCTGCCGGAGCTTGATATCCCCCGGCAAGCTTGCCGGAGCAAAGCTTGTCGGGAGCGTCTGCTACTACGGAACAAACCATAAGGCTTGCCGGAGCAGACTGCTCCTCAGCATCCTTGGTGTTGATCTTGGGGACCTTCTTGGCGGCGGCTTCGGGGAGCTCTGCCGGAAAGTAGTCACCAGAAATCAACTTCCTCTTCTTGTTCTGTCCAGTTGATGGCGTTACGGATGGTTGAGTCAGCTTGAGCACAAAGACCCCTGGTTCCACAGGTAACTTTAGTGCGGCGCACTTCGACAGGCCATCAGCAATGTCATTCTGAGCTCTCGGAACATGTTCCATCTGTAGGCCGTCAAAGTGCTCTTCCAGCTTCCTCACTTCATCAACATATGCTTCCATCAATGGACTCTGATAGTTCTTGCTCACTTGGCGAACGACAAGCTGTGAGTCACCCCTGACAATGAGCTTCTTGATCCCAAGGTCTGCTGCGATCCTGAGACCGGCAAGCAATCCTTCATACTCTGCAGTATTGTTGGTTGCTTGCTCCTTGGGAAAGTGCATCTGGACTACGTACTTGAGGTGCTCTTCGGTGGGTGCGACAAGCAGCACGCCCGCACCGGCGCCTTGCAGCGAGAAGGCACCATCAAAGTACGTCAGCCACTCTTTGCTCGCTTCCTTGACGGGGATGCTTGTCTCTGGAATTTCTTCATCTGGCGTTGGCGTCCACTCTGCTATGAATTCTGCCAATGCTCTGCTTTGGATAGTTGAAGTACTTTTAAACTTGAGGCCAAAGCTTGACAGTTCCAGCGCCCACTCTACAATCCTGCCTGTTGCTTCGGGATTTTGCAGTATCCTCTTCAGCGAAAAACGAGTGACGACTGTGATCTCATGTGCTTGGAAGTAATGGCGCAGCTTTCTCGAGGCCATAAGGAGGCCGAAAAGCAATTTCTGCACACCAGAGTACCTTGACCTAGCCCCCTGCAGAAGGGAACTGACAAAGTAAACTGGGCGCTGCACCATTCTCTTCTGCACCTTGTCATGCTCCTGCGCAGATCCATCCTTGTCGGGACCAGAGCTTGTCGGCGAAGCCCCCTGCTTGTCGCTGGATGTGTCTGCCGTGGTTGCCGGCTCATCATCCGCCTCCCTCTCCGCCACTAACGCAGCACTAACCACTTGATTGGTTGCCGCTATATATAGCAGCAACTTCTCTTGTGGCCTAGGTGCGACAAGTGTTGGAGTGGAGGACAGGTATCTCTTCAAGTCCTGCAGCGCAGCCTCCGCCTCCGGAGTCCATTTCATTGAACCTGCCTTTTTTAATATTTTGAAAAATGGCAGGGCGCGCTCAGCAGATCTAGAGATAAACCTGCTGAGAGCAGCCACGCAACCGGCAAGCCTTCGTACATTCTTGACGCGCTTTGTTGCTTCAATCTGCTCAATGGCCTTGATCTTGTCGGGATTGGCTTCAATTCCCCGCTGAGACACAAAGAACCGAGAAGCTTGCCGGAAGGGACTCCAAATACGCACTTCTCGGGGTTAAGCTTGAGGTTGATCTTGCGCAGATTTGCAAATGTTTCGTCTAAATCTTGAATCAGGGTCGCCCTGTCCTTGCTCTTGACCACTATGTCATCCATGTAGGCTTCCACATTTCTGTGCACCTGCGGCTCAAAAGCATGGTGGACTACCCTTGCAAACGTTGAACCAGCATTCTTCAAACCGAAAGGCATCCGTACGAAACAGTACGTGCCACACGGGGTGATGAATGCGGTTTTCTCCTCATCCTCTTCTGCCATGAAGATCTGATGGTATCCTGAGTAAGCATCAAGAAACGAAAGCAAGTCACATCCGGCCGTGGAGTCGACAATCTGATTGATGCGCAGCAATGGAAATGGGTCGTTTGGACAAGCTTTATTGACATCAGTGAAATTGATACAAAGCCTTCATTTTCCGTTAGCCTTGCGCACGACAACAGGATTGGCCAACCACGTGGGATGGGGCACTCCTCTGACAAGGCCTGCTGCTTCCAACTTCTTGATTTCTTCTGCGATGAATTCTTGGCGCTCCACTGCCTGTTTCCTGACTTTTTGCTTGACGGGCCGCGCATGAGGACAGACAGCAAGATGGTGCTCAATTACTTTCCTGGGAACACCGGGGATGTCAGACGGTTGCCATGCAAACACGTCGACGTTCGCCCGCAGGAAAGTAACGAGCGCGCTTTCCTATTTAGGGTCGAGAGTGGCACTGATGGTGAAGGTACCACCAGTGCCGTCCTCCTTGGCGGACACCTTCTTGGTCTCAGGTGGAGCTGTCATTGCTTTCTTACACTTGCCGGTGGAGCTCGATGGTGCGTCCTCGACGGCAGCGCAGCACTCCGAAGAGGTGCGCTTGCCGGAGTGGGCATCAGAACTCTTGCCGGACTTGGTCTTCTTCTTCAAGTGACTTGCGATCTGTTGCGGTTGTTGCCTCCCGGTAGATCTTATCGGCGCAGATAAGGGCATCCTTCTTGTCGCCAGGGACAGAGATGACACTTATCGGGCCTGGCATCTTCAGTACGTTGTACGCATAGTGAGAGGCTGCCATAAACTTGGCGAGTGTTGGACGGCCGAGTATCCCATTGTAAGGCAATGGAAAGTCAGCAACGTCAAAAGTAACATTCTTAGTCCTGAAGTTCAACTCGCTGCCAAATGTTACCGGCAACGTGATCTTTCCCTTCGGCTTGCTCCTTCCCGGGTTGATTCCTTGAAATATACCGGTTTCTTCGAGCTCGCTGTCAGGGATCTGGAGTTTCTGGAGCACCGCAAAGGAGATCAGGTTCAAGCCGGCCCCGCCGTCAACTAACATCTTAGTGACCTTGAGGTTGCGGATAGTTGGTGAAACCAACATCGGCAAGCACCCGATCGCAGTTATGCGATCAGGGTGGTCCTCAATATCAAAGATGATAGGCGTGCTGGACCATTTCAGAGGCTTGCGTGACTCGACGAGTGGTTCTGCTGCATTAACTTCCCGCACCCACTGCTTGAGCTGGCGGTGCGAAGTATGCAGAGAAGCACCACCGTCAACGCACAGGACCTCTGTGGCTTTCTGGAACTCCTGCTCATCAGTCTCCTCATCATCCATGTCTTCATCGTCGTCGTCATCTTCGTCCTTGTCGCGGCCGCGGGGAGGTCTGTCTCCTTGCCGCTGCTTGGCCTTGCTGCGGCGTCCTCCTCGGCCGGGACATTTCTTGCCGGATCCTCCAGCACCTTCCTGGGCCTTCTCCTTGTCGCGCCGCTCGTATTCAGCTTTCTGTTGCTCAACAAGCTGCTCGACTTTCTTGCAGCTCTGGAGATCGTGGCCCTTGGTGCGGTGAATCTTGCAATACTGCTTGCTGGTACCGTCCTGCTTGTCGGCAACTGCCACCTCCACGGCAACCTCCTTGCCGGAGCTGCCAGCTTTGGGCGTCTTGCCGAACTGCTCAACGACCAGCACCTCTTTTCCTTTCTTCTTCCTGTTGTTCCGCCGCCGGTTTTTCTTTGCCGGGGCAGCATCCTCACTGTCAGACCCTCCTGCTCCTATGTTCTCTCCGGGGAGTCTCCTCCCTTCCTCAGCACGTGCACACTTGTCGGCCAGGGCATATAGCTCACTGACATCTCTGATCTTGCACATCGCCATTTCCTCCCGCATCCTGCGGTTTCGCACGTTCTGATGGAACGTGCTGATCACCGCAGCAGGGTGGACGTCTGGGATGTTGTGTTGTACACTGCTGAATCTCTGAATGTACTTGCGCAGGGGCTCTCCTTCCTTCTGGGCGAGCAGATGAAGGTCACTCTCTTGGCCATGAGGCTTGTGGCCACCTGTGAAGGCGCCAACAAACTGATGGCATAGATCGGCCCAAGAGGATATGGAGTTGTCCGGCAAGTGCATGAGCCAGGATCTGACGTTGGGCTTGAGCACCAGCGGGAAGTAGTTGGCAAGAATCTTGTCGTCCCGTCCCCCGGCAGCCTGCACCGCAATGGTGTAGATGCTGGGGAAGTCCGACGGATGCGTCTTGCCGTCGTACTTCTCCGGTACATCTGGCTTAAAGTTCTTCGTGCTGGGCCACTGGACTCGCCGCAGCTCACGAGTGAACGCAGGGCAACCCACCGCGTACGGCAAGTCGCCTGGTTCCCCGGGCGCATGCATGTCAACAGAGGGCCCAGCGCGCTTGTCGGATTGACGCCGCACTTCTCTTCGGCGCTCGATGCGAGTACGAGCGTCTTCTTGCTGTCGATCATGAAGAACTTGGCGCTGATCGTGACGAGCTCGTGGATCCGATGTGACGCCCCCGATTCAATCGTACACTAATCATACACGCAAACGTGTACGATCAAGATCAGGGACTCACGGGAAGATATCACAACACAACTCTATAAATAAAATAAGTCATACAAGCATCATAATACAAGCCAGGGGCCTCGAGGGCTCGAATACAAGTGCTCGATCATAGACGAGTCAGCGGAAGCAACAATATCTGAGTACAGACATAAGTTAAACAAGTTTGCCTTAAGAAGGCTAGCACAAACTGGGATACAGATCGAAAGAGGCGCAGGCCTCCTGCCTGGGACCCTCCTAGCTACTCCTGGTCGTCGTCAGCGGGCTGCACGTAGTAGTAGGCACCTCCGGTGTAGTAGGGGTCGTCGTCGATGGTGGCGTCTGGCTCCTGGACTCCAGCATCTGGTTGCGACAACCAGAAAGAGAGGAAAGGGGGAAAAAAGGGGGGAGAAAGCAACCGTGAGTACTCATCCAAAGTACTCGCAAGCAAGTAACTACACTACATATGCATGGGTATATGTGTAAAGGGCCATATCAGTGGACTGAACTGCAGAATGCCAGAATAAGAGGGGGATAGCTAGTCTTATCGAAGACTACGCTTCTGGTCACCTTCGTCTTGCAACGGGCAGAAGAGGGTAGGTCGAAGTCCTCCAAGTAACATCGCATAGCATATCCTACCCGGCGATCCTCCCCTCGTATCCCTGAGGGAGAGCGACCACCGGTTGTATCTCGCACTTGGAAGGGTGTGTTTTATTAAGTATCCGGTTCTAGTTGTCATAAGGTCAAGGTACAACTCCAAGTCGTCCTGTTACCGAAGATCACGGCTATTCGAATAGATTAACTTCCCTGCAGGGGTGCACCAACTTACCCAACACGCTTGATCCCATTTGGCCGGACACACTTTCCTGGGTCATGCCCGGCCTCGGAAGATCAACACGTCGCAGCCCCACCTAGGCAAAACAGAGAGGCCAGCACGCCGGTCTAAACCTAAGCGCACAGGGGTCTGGGCCCATCGCCCATAGCACACCTGCACGTTGCAAGGGCGGCCGAAAGCAGACCTAGCCTAGTGGCGTTCCAGTCCAATTCGGCGCGCGCCGCTCCGTCGCTGACGTCTGAAGTGCTTCGGCTGATACCACGACGTCGGGATACCCATAACTACTCCCGCGTAGATGGTTAGTGCATATAGGCTCGTAGCCAACTCAGATCAAATACCAAGATCTCGTTAAGCGTGTTAAGTGTCCGCGAACGCCGAACAGGGCCAGGCCCACCTCTCTCCTAGGCGGTCTCAACCTGCCCTGTCGCTCCGCCACAAAGATCCACACAGAGGGCCGTCGGGACAAAGGTCCTTTCAGCCCCCAATCCGTGAATCACTCGCGGGTACTCTTCGAGCTGACCCGACTTTAGTCACCATCTGTATAGTATGTATGTATAGTATAGTATATACCCGTGATCACCTCCCGAGTGATCACGGCCCAATAGTATAGCAAGGCAGACTAACAAGAATGTAGGGCCAATGATGATAAACTAGCATCCTATACTAAGCATTTAGGATTGCAGGTAAGGTATCAACAGATGTAGCAACAATGTCAGGCTATGCATCAGAATAGGATCAACAGAAAGCAGTAACAGGCTACACTACTCTAATGCAAGCAGTATAGAGAAGAGTAGGCGATATCTGGTGATCAAAAGGGGGGGCTTGCCTGGTTGCTCTGGCAAGAGAGAGGGGTCGTCAACTCCGTAGTCGAACTGGGCAGCAGCAGCGTCGGTCTCGTAGTCTACCGGAGATAAGAGGGGGAAGAAACAATGAATACAATGCAAACATAAACACGACGATGCGTGACGCGACAATGAGCGGGGCTAGGTGTGCCCTAACGTGGTATGAGGTGGTACCGGTTAAGGGGGAAAACATCCGGGAAAGTATTCCCCGTGTTTCGCGTTTTCGGGCACAGGAGCCGGAGGGGGAAAGTTGCGGGTTCGATAGGTTAGGGGTGTGTGGCAGACGAACGGACTGCGTATTCGGATTCGTCGTGTCGTTCTGAGCAACTTTCATGTAGAAAGTATTTTCATCCGAGTTACGGATTAAAAGATATGATTTTCTAAAGATTTAAATCATTTTCTGATTTTAATTAATTATTTAAATTAACATTATCCAGAATAGTGTTTGCTGACGTCAGCATGACGTCGGCATGGCGTCAGCAGTCAACAGGGGTTTTGACTGGTCAATCTGACGTGTGGGACCCACTGGTCATAGACTGTTTAGGCTAATCACTGTTTAACTAATCTAACTACTGTTTAATTAAACTAATTAGTTAATTAGGTTAATCTAATTATGATTAATTAACTTAACTAATTCCTTAATTAATTAATTAATTTAATTATTATTATTTATTTAATTATTTTTATTATTTATCTATATTTTTTTTAATTCCTAATTCCTTTTTTTAAATAAAACGTTTTGGGCCGTGGGGCCACCCGGTCAGTGACCCAGGAGGCATAACGGGCGCGCGGGCGTGCGAGCGCTGGCGCCCAGCCCGAACGGGCGCACACCCAGGGGCGGCCAGATCCGGCGCGGCACCGGGCGGGGACGCAGCACCAGGGGGGGTCGCGGGCGGCCAAGCGCGTGCTCGCGTGGCGAGGCACGGGCGAGGCCAGGAGAGCGCGGGGGCGACCGGAGGCGA
>NC_041387.1:335005904-335012735 GCF_002162155.2 Triticum dicoccoides | reverse complement strand
ACGTGGCATCATTAGCGGGGAATCACTGTAGCTTAATTATCCGGGCGTCACAATTCTCCTCCACTACAAGAAATCTCGTCCCGAGATTTAGGATCGGTTATAAGGGGGAAGGGGTCTGGTTACGAAATTCTAACGATTCTTCTCGATCATAGTAGCTCTTCTCGAAGAGGTCGACCCATTACATTGATGTCTTCAGTCCTCTCCTTCAGGTCATCATGATGAAGTTTGTCGTCCTTTCTTCGGGGTTCCATCGTACTTACGAAAGGATAAAGGGTGGGTATTCCGAGAGAATGGACCTCTGCAGGTTTGACTATCTGGTCGATAACATCGGGGAGGGTGGCGGAAGTAACTCTCGAATTGAAACTTAAGAAAATATCAAGAGCAGAGTAAGGAGGTATCCTGGGAAGTTTCGAGCGGGCAGGCAATCGTTCGATGTCTGATATGTGGCGTGAAAGGGGTTCGAAGCTACGAGAATAAGTATTTGTCTGATACCAGATTGAAGGTGGCTCATGAATTACATACGAGGCCACGCGCGAGGAACAACCTTGGGTACAGGGGGGTACAGGAGAGTCAGGTTTCGATCCTGTGGAACTGTGGGTTATGGGCCCACCATGTGGATTAAAAGTAGGAAGGACAGTGACATCTTGCACGATCATGTAAGCAAGGCATGCCAGAGGATAGTCTGTCGGTTATGTCGGCAACAACATCGGTACCAAGGGTGAGGGACGAAGAGAACCATTTTCCTGCTCGTTGAACGAGGCGGGCCAATAGGCAAGGTTCTCGTCCATCGGTGGCTACCGAAATGTCATCAACAATAGTAACAGGGTCTTACTGACACGGTCGTACACCAAGGTGTTTACATAAGCAGAAGAATATTACTGCTTAGATCATATAGACCTCAAGAAAGGTTAAACCAAACAATGGAAAGGACATATGATTATCAGATTAATCAGGCGATGGAAAGGGAAAATGTGTCTTAGTCACATAATTCAGGGATATATCCTTCCCAAGGATAAGCAGAGCATGGTATCCGTGGCAGGATATCATGTAGAAAACCCTTTAGGTAAGGGGAGAGAAATTTCATGACACTACCCATACAAAGGTGTTTGGATAATTGATAAGGAAAATTTAGCATTTGCTTTAAATGTTCTTGTTGAAAATCGGAGTATCACAGACATGCTTCGAGATAGCATTGACATGGTCTTCAAGCAAAGGTCGGACTTGGATATACAAAGGATTCACCAGGAACAACTTATAGAATAAGTATTACAATTTCCTTATGGAAGAATGGAAAACCTTGCTGGAAAGGAAACTTTAACACTAGGTCCTCCGACCAGGTGTGCTAGGCATGACATCACCTTACTGATATATAAGGACCAATGTTATAACTCTTGGGAAAAATGTTCCAACCATCATATCTGACCGAGATTCAGATCCGATCGGTGTTAGGATACCTCAGACTCAGGATGCCTGAAAAAGGTGCAAAATAAATTGACGAGATGACCTTGTAAGATTCTCGGGAAATGCACTATGGGAATGAGTATCGACACAAGAGTTCATCATTTAAACCAAAGAGAGGTTGACGGGGTAGATGATGGAGTCAGCGACAATCCTCGAGATTTCCAAAAAGGTGGACTTCCACAACTATGTGAACAAGGAGATAACATTTGTCAGATCAAATGATATAATGATGTATGCTCGAGGAAAACATACACAATTAACATTGGTTGAAAGGTGCGCCCGAAATATGGGCTGGGTAGCACGATCAATGTTAGAATGGTGATTCGATAACCAATGGTCTAAGAATGAAATATCGACCATTAACTTCAAAGCAATAGGGCTGCTAGAAGTTTTGAATTCACACATCATAGTTCATTTGTCGGTTTTCCGGTTAGAAACAACACGAGGACCAAGAGATGAATGTAGATGGCGGGATGTATAACTTGTAGCAAGAATTATTAAGAGGTGGTGATATTCCCACAACATTCTTGATATATAAGATGGTATTACTTCAAGGTAGGACATAAGACAAGCTGGGTAGCCAGGAACTCAAGGTACAGCCACAACACAAACAAGTTTGTGTTGGTAAGAAGGCAAGGAAATAGTCGATGACAACACAATTTACCAAGGGACAAGGATGGTATTTCCCATGAAGAATTCAATAGATATCTTCGAAGAGCATCAAAATGTTGATGTTGATCATGACACATTTGTCAAGAGAATTCATGAAGATGTAATCAATCAGCGACGACATCAAGTCAAAGGAATGATGAAGCGAAAGGTTATTGGAACCAAGGGTACGACACAAACTCGAAACCAAGCTTGTTGTTCAAGGCGAAATGATATGACGATGAGGATCGACGTAAGGTTAGTTCATCGTCGAAAATTGGTGCTCCGAGAATAAGGACCAGGTAGCACAGTTAGAATCGTCACGACAATGATATAGCCAAACAGGCTAGGAATGGCGTGATCGGGTACAAACTCGTATTTATAGAAGCTTACTAAAGAGTTGTTGAACCGTAGTGCGGACTCGGTTCAGTTATCGGTGTCTTTGAGTGTATAATAACTCAGAGCCCGCGAAAAATTGAAATCGGTGGGAAGGTAGAACTTGATGAAGAACTCATAAAAAGTTATGCAGTTCCATGATAATCTCGAGATACCAGGGGGGTAATACTTGACACAAGATCAAAGTAAAGGTTGGACTGGTGTATTGATCCATAGAAGACAATTGTTTTAACTTGTCCGAGAAATGAGATCAAAGAAGAACAATCATGGTCGGAACCACGGTTGCAAGGGATCAATTCACAGATACCATAGGTTAGTTATCAAGGAAATAGTTATTGTTACAAGAAGCTTTCATGATAGGATATATATCGCGTCCATGGGCATGAACACAAGTTCAAGGTCGACTCCCACTTCTCCAATGCATAACCTTTCATTCACTTCTTATGTTCGATGAAGTTGTAGTGTTGAAATTTTGTCTGGTGAAGCACCAGAAGGGTATGACTCGTGAAAACTTTCGGGTTCACACGGTTTAGAGAAGGCATATGTTCAACCCATAGGGGCTTCTTAGAAACATATACCACAAGTTTCAAGAGTAAATAACACAAACTCGATGGCAGAGCATGGTTGAGAAAAGCAGAGGATACAATTTACCAAAGGCATTATGTATCCGAGGAAAGACTCACAAGGTTATTGAATATGAAGGGCGTTGTCAGATAAATCCAACAAAGGACTTGATGGTCCACAAGGGATCTGATACGAGTATCGGTACTCAACTAGAGGAAGAAGAATGCAAGGAGATCAGATTATAGAAACAACTGACTAACTCAATTGTCAAATGCAAAGGAATTATGATTTCCAAATCAAGGGATCAAAAGCAATGCTCTGATTAGGGATGGATAAGTTGAATAGCCTTAGGGTACAACCAACGACAATTGGATTGGTCGAGAACCAACTCCAGTTAAAAGAATGGAAGCTTAGCCGGAAAGGTAATTTATAAGGATCAATGATGATTGCGTGTATTCGCAAACATATTGAGTCAACAGACTCAAAATGATAATGACAATGAATGTCATTAAGACTACGAGATTTATGGGATTAACCATAATGCAAGCAAGCAAGAATTTCAAGAGCCAAAGGCTCCAGAGGGTTTTCGGAAGATCGAATATTATTTTGAAGACTTTTGTGAAACACAAGAACAACTGGGGGATGAGCGGATACTCGATAAGTGCAAGAATTTATTTGAAGGGGGTATTCATGTGGCAAAGAACTGCTAGGCAGTAGGCACAAAGTATTCTCGGAACAATAGAGAAAACTTTGGGGTATCTTGTAATAACAAGATCAATGGGGGATGATCGTATGAATGGCAAGTGTAAGTAGTTTTCCATACGGATTTATCGGTGGTCGGGAATAGCAAAAGTGATGGGCACAAAGTCTCGAGAGAATATCAAAGAGTATCTCCGAAATCTTCGGGTGCAGTCGGTGATCATCCGGACTGAAGGGCCCCTCCGGTAGAAAGTATTTTCGAGAACCTAAAAGTTAGAATTTAGTAAAAAATCGTTTAACCCGAATAGAAGAGAGTTCAGAATCCCAGAGTAAAGGTCGAGGAGTAAAAGATCCTAATACCACCCGATGGCGACGTGGGCCCATGGGCCACACAGCCAAGTTAGTAAAAGTTTTGTAAAGTCTAGACTCGACTTCGGCCAAGGAGTGTGGAAGGGGGATTCCTACAGGCAGTCGGCTCTGATACCAACTTGTGACGCCCCCGATTCAATCGTACACTAATCATACACGCAAACGTGTACGATCAAGATCAGGGACTCACGGGAAGATATCACAACACAACTCTATAAATAAAATAAGTCATACAAGCATCATAATACAAGTCAGGGGCCTCGAGGGCTCGAATACAAGTGCTCGATCATAGACGAGTCAGCGGAAGCAACAATATCTGAGTACAGACATAAGTTAAACAAGTTTGCCTTAAGAAGGCTAGCACAAACTGGGATACAGATCGAAAGAGGCGCAGGCCTCCTGCCTGGGACCCTCTTAGCTACTCCTGGTCGTCGTCAGCGGGCTGCACGTAGTAGTAGGCACCTCCGGTGTAGTAGGGGTCGTCGTCGATGGTGGCGTCTGGCTCCTGGACTCCAGCATCTGGTTGCGACAACCAGAAAGAGAGGAAAGGGGGAAAAAAGGGGGGAGAAAGCAACCGTGAGTACTCATCCAAAGTACTCGCAAGCAAGGAACTACACTACATATGCATGGGTATATGTGTAAAGGGCCATATCAGTGGACTGAACTGCAGAATGCCAGAATAAGAGGGGGATAGCTAGTCTTATCGAAGACTACGCTTCTGGTCACCTTCGTCTTGCAACGGGCAGAAGAGGGTAGGTCGAAGTCCTCCAAGTAACATCGCATAGCATATCCTACCCGGCGATCCTCCCCTCGTATCCCTGAGGGAGAGCGACCACCGGTTGTATCTCGCACTTGGAAGGGTGTGTTTTATTAAGTATTCGGTTCTAGTTGTCATAAGGTCAAGGTACAACTCCAAGTCGTCCTGTTACCGAAGATCACGGCTATTCGAATAGATTAACTTCCCTGCAGGGGTGCACCAACTTACCCAACACGCTTGATCCCATTTGGCCGGACACACTTTCCTGGGTCATGCCCGGCCTCGGAAGATCAACACGTCGCAGCCCCACCTAGGCAAAACAGAGAGGCCAGCACGCCGGTCTAAACCTAAGCGCACAGGGGTCTGGGCCCATCGCCCATAGCACACCTGCACGTTGCGAGGGCGGCCGAAAGCAGACCTAGCCTAGTGGCGTTCCAGTCCAATTCGGCGCGCGCCGCTCCGTCGCTGACGTCTGAAGTGCTTCGGCTGATACCACGACGTCGGGATACCCATAACTACTCCCGCGTAGATGGTTAGTGCGTATAGGCTCGTAGCCAACTCAGATCAAATACCAAGATCTCGTTAAGCGTGTTAAGTGTCCGCGAACGCCGAACAGGGCCAGGCCCACCTCTCTCCTAGGCGGTCTCAACCTGCCCTGTCGCTCCGCCACAAAGATCCACACAGAGGGCCGTCGGGACACACTCGCGGGTACTCTTCGAGCTGACCCGACTTTAGTCACCATCTGTATAGTATGTATGTATGTATAGTATATACCCGTGATCACCTCCCGAGTGATCACGGCCCAATAGTATAGCAAGGCAGACTGACAAGAATGTAGGGCCAATGATGATAAACTAGCATCCTATACTAAGCATTTAGGATTGCAGGTAAGGTATCAACAGATGTAGCAACAATGTCAGGCTATGCATCAGAATAGGATCAACGGAAAGCAGTAACAGGCTACACTACTCTAATGCAAGCAGTATAGAGAAGAGTAGGCGATATCTGGTGATCAAAAGGGGGGGCTTGCCTGGTTGCTCTGGCAAGAGAGAGGGGTCGTCAACTCCGTAGTCAAACTGGGCAGCAGCAGCGTCGGTCTCGTAGTTTACCGGAGATAAGAGGGGGAAGAAACAATGAATACAATGCAAACATAAACACGACGATGCGTGACGCGACAATGAGCGGGGCTAGGTGTGCCCTAACGTGGTATGAGGTGGTACCGGTTAAGGGGGAAAACATCCGGGAAAGTATTCCCCGTGTTTCGCGTTTTCGGGCACAGGAGCCGGAGGGGGAAAGTTGCGGGTTCGATAGGTTAGGGGTGTGTGGCGGACGAACGGACTGCGTATCCGGATTCGTCGTGTCGTTCTGAGCAACTTTCATGTAGAAAGTATTTTCATCCGAGTTACGGATTAAAAGATATGATTTTCTAAAGATTTAAATCATTTTCTGATTTTAATTAATTATTTAAATTAACATTATCCAGAATAGTGTTTGCTGACGTCAGCATGACGTCGGCATGGCGTCAGCAGTCAACATGGGTGTTGACTGGTCAATCTGACGTGTGGGACCCACTGGTCATAGACTGTTTAGGCTAATCACTGTTTAACTAATCTAACTACTGTTTAATTAAACTAATTAGTTAATTAGGTTAATCTAATTATGATTAATTAACTTAATTAATTCCTTAATTAATTAATTAATTAATTAATTTAATTAATTAATTAATTATTTTTATTTTTTATCTATATTTTTTTTAATTCCTAATTCCTTTTTTTAAATAAAACGTTTTGGGCCGTGGGGCCACCCGGTCAGTGACCCAGGAGGCATAACGGGCGTGCGGGCGCTGGCGCCCAGCCCGAACGGGCGCACACCCAGGGGCGGCCAGATCCGGCGCGGCACCGGGCGGGGACGCAGCACCAGGGGGGGTCGCGGGCGGC
>NC_041387.1:334961570-335005102 GCF_002162155.2 Triticum dicoccoides | reverse complement strand
CGGCGGCGGGCGTCGTCAAGGGGGCGGGGTGCTCCAGGCGGCGGCGATGGACGCTCGATCCCGATTGGATCGGGCGAGAGGGAGAGACGAGGGAGAATGTGGGGAATCGGGGGAGTGGGTAGTGGGGGATCTGGGGGTTAGGATTTCGGGGCGTGGGGGTTATGGGGGTGGCCGACTGGGCCTGGGGTCGGCCCAGTTGGGCCAGGGTCCAGGGGGGTTTCTCTTCCTTTTTTTTGTATTGTTTTCTGTTTTCTTTTTATTTATTTTCTTTTCTGTTTTTATTTATTTATAAACACTTAGGCATTTTATAAAATTGTGAACCTTACACCATAATTATCTTTGTAATATTTGGCAACCACCAAACATTTTTGTTTTAATTTTTGAAAACTTTTATTGTTTTCTTTTATTTAAATTTTGAATTTGTTTCGGTTCTGAACTATCGAGAGTTTATCACAGTAACCGTGGTGACGTGGCATCATTAGCGGGGAATCACTGTAGCTTAATTATTCGGGCGTCACATCCGATGACGCAGTGAAGTCGCTGTCGAGGTGGATCCGACGAGTCGGCGATCTTGGCCTTCGGGGCGGAGAGTGCACGATGGTTGCACCTCCACCAGTTTCGTCGCCACCGGCTCGCGCCTGGCAACCCTGCCGCGGCAGTGACGCGCTCGGCTGCCGCGGAGTGTCGCCGTTGGCGTAGCCGATGAGACTCTGAATGGTGGCCCTCCATTCGTCGATCTTGTCCGACGTCGGAGGGTAACCCAGGAGCAGTTGAGCTCGCGCCAAAGCTTCTGCCGGAGTGCTGGGTGGCAGTGGCGAACGGCGCGAGGAGCGGGATGTGCTTGGACTTCTAACTATGTTAGAAGGAGCATTATCCCGTCCGAGCGACCGTGTCTCGCTCGTGCTAGTACGTTGGCGTGCATGCTGGTCTTGAGCGCCCCGGGATCCACCAGCTTGATCTTGGCCCAACAAACGTATGGTACTACGAGTACCATGACGCTGTCGGTTCTGCGCCTCCTGAGATGGGCGCGGAACAAGCGCGGACGTAGAGGTCTGCGCCGCCTTGCCCTTGGACCTGGCAGCGTCGTGAGCTTCCTCGTCGACGTCCGCCCTTCCGCCGGCGTCTACCCCACCACCCGCTTGCTCCGGTGGCGGTGGGATCAACGTGGACGGAACAGCTGCCTCCGAAGCCTTCTTCTTCGGTGGCATGTTGATGAAAAAAATGAAGATCTAGCTCGTGTGAACGCCGGATCAGGTTCACACAGCCTCGACGCCCCCTACCTGGCGCGCCAAGATGTTGGGGAAACTGATCCACGAACACCTATGGGGCCGGCGGACCGAGCCCCTTTCGGTTTGGCGGGGGGCGGAGGTCGCACGAAGAGCAGATCGAGGCGAAGCACATGAGCAGTTTACCCAGCTTCGGAGCTCTCCGGAGAGATAATACTCCTACTGCTGCTTGTCTGATTCTATTATGTTCTTGCTCCAGAGTGAGCTAAGTGTTTATCTGGCTTCCGAATGAGTCCAACCCCCTCTACGTTGCGCATGGGCCTCCTTTTATATGCTCAAGGGGTCACCGACAGGTGGCAACGCAGAGAAGGGTAAAAATGTAAAAAGTGAGGTGGTTGGTACAGTTACTTGTACAGTGCACCCTACCTAACCCTGACGGCAGGGGACAAGAGCATTAAATGCCCGTCTGTATCGCCCAAACAGTGCAAAAAGGTACCGTCAGGGACGCCACCGCTCGCCACGATGGCAGTCTTGTCAGCTTCGCATGCCACCGCGCACCGCTGGCTGCCCAGCCTCCCGCCACGCGCACCTGAAAAGGCCCCCAGAGCGACACGTTGGTGGATGCGCTGGAGCGTGGGCACAGAGTGGCCGCCTGCCGCGGCAAGCGCGACTTGCCGCGGCCGTTGCCTTGTCGGGTCCGAAAGCTTGTCGCTCACCGGGCCTGATATGCCTTGGGTGGTCTTCCCGGCAAGCTCCTCTTGCCGGGGCCTTGTCTTAAATACTTTGTTCTTGAATGGCTCCAAAGGAACCATGGAGGACCTTGGCGGTCACCCGGCAAGCCTTGCCGCGGGATGCTGCAACTACCCGTGCACAAGTTCGGGGTATTAGGGTACCCCTATTCTAGTACACCGACACATGAAGCAATTATTGAGAGAAAGCCGAGCATAACAATTTTGAATAATCATTTCTCTCAAGAGCTCATGATTGGGGCATGAATATAACATTGACTTAAGCCTCCCCCAAGCTTGAGCGATGTGTTCTCCTTCGCGAGGCCAAAAATTATATATATAATTACGATCACGATGAACAAGATGCATAGGATAAAACTTCTAATGAAATTCCAATTTCAACCGTTTAGTCCCAGGATCCCATATCATGACATAGCCTATACCATGTCAACGCATCTCCCTTCAAAGATAAAGGAAAGACCTTCTTCTTGATAACATTATCGGACATACCTGCAAGCTTAAATAACCCACAAACTTCATCCACATAGATTAGGTGTAAATCGGGATACAATGTTCCATCTCCCGCAAAGGGATTAGCTAGCAGTTTCTCTACCATACCCGAAGGAATTTCAAAGTAAACACTAAGTAACCAGTTACGCCAAATGGCGCAGAGACCCGCTAAAGACATGTTGTCGATGAAAATATATACTTGAGCATGCATATTATATTATCTTATTCGAATAACATAGGACCAAGTGGCCCAAGGTAAAAATTTAAACACAGACTGTTTTGAAACCAATTGCATTTCTTTAATATATTTTAAGTTTTAGAAATTATTTAGGTGCATGGTAAAAAATGAGCAAAAAATGCGCCATTCAGACACCATTTTCAACCATTTATGCATATGACTGTTACATAGAAAAATAAAAGAGGTCACTATCATAGTTAAAATGTAAGGAAAGGTATGAATGAACAAGCTCTTCTAGGAGCTAGAAATTATATTGTTTTTTGAACAAAGGGATTTTATTAAAATCAGCAGCACTTTATAGAAAAAAGTGTGAAAGTATTCATGAAAAGATCAGAGGGGATATCTCTGCCTGGAGAAAGTCCTACATCCTGCCATAGACATCTAGGAGTTTGAATCCGATAGTTCCAATTTGATAGTTCCAATGTTCTTTATAGAGGGGAGGAAAGTTACTATCGATCTTACGGCGGCTTTCCTCCTTCCACTTGTCCCAAATGACCTTTTCAGTTTCGTCTTGCCTACAAAAATAATTTTTGAGAGAATCCTTGCATAAGAAACAAATAACATCAAGAGAATGAATATACAACTGAAAGACAACATCTTTTCAGACAGAACTTGTAAGAAACAAATGAAAACAAGACAAATGGATGGGTTCAAATCGGAAATAAAAGTGGCTATAACTGAAAAGAAACAAATGCCATATGAACAAACAAATCAAAGGACAATGCAAATGCCTAATATTGTCAGGGTATACACCAGAACATGTAGTACAAAGCATCAGTTTGACATAGTACTACCCTAACATGGAAAATCGGTGTTTTTTCATAGTATAATGAAGTACCAGAGGATTACTGTATTGGTTTGATCTGTCTTGCCTTATCAGAAGTATAGGACAAAGCAAAAATACACATGCCAGACAAGGAACAAATGGTTGTATCCATTCTCATCGGCTGCCAGAAACTAACTGGCATGGTCTATGTAATGTAAGAGGTACATTGCATTTCAAAAGAAAAAAGTTCCCTTGCCTATCTGGATGTGAAGATCCATCACTATAATCTTCATTTTTGTTTGTTTTGGTCGTTACAGCACTGTATTGGGTCTGTTCCCTATTCTCTTATTCCAACACATATTCACATGCAACTCCTCTAATCTCTGACGTAATCCACAGATATATAATTAGTACATTACTAAAGCCTAGCCAAGCATCATTCCATCACCAAGATCTGATGATTGAGCTAGTGCATCTATCTCATGAGCCACCATGTACTCCCCCTCCGTTCGGAATTACTCGTCCAAGAAATGAATGTATCTAGATGTATTTTAGTTGTAGATACATCCATTTTTGTGACAAGTAATTCCGAACGGAGGGAGTAGCTTCCTGTACACAAGAATTGGAACAGCTAACTAACAATGACTTAATGTCTCCGAGCTCATGACACAATCTGCAGTGAGAAGGATCAACAATTTTCAGTTTGTTGACACATTAGAAAACTACATGGGAGTTGCACAACTCCAGCGCTAACTCAACATAAAATCTCAGTGCGCAAGCTTTAGCATATCCAGGTAAAGTTCTCAATGAACAGAGTTTGTGATGGACGATTCTTCAGTGAATTGCAAAACCAAGAATTCAAGGTACAGTTCGTTAGAAAACATAAGCAATAGCATTCCTTTTTGCATAAATAAAAAAACAGAATCGAAACAATTAATAGGAGGACCACCTTTTGGTTGGCAAGCATTATTGCATCAGCTTTAAGGTCCGTCAATGAAACAAATCCCAAGCATACAAATTGAACAAACTACTGACAGAAAACTGAAAGAACAAAGTAACATAAAAACACTTTGACTAAAAAATGTAGACCTACTGTAATCAGCACTCAAACGGTGCAAATATAAAATGATGCCAGCCACTGATTATTCATGAACACAAACCATACAAATGACTAAAGTGCAGAAAACTGAGTGTCCAAACATGGAAAATTATTTGTTTGACCAACAACTCCCCTATTTCAGTTTGTTTTGAGGCCAGACCAGGTTCAGAATAACAACAATGCTAGACAAGACGATAATGAGCTTCTGACCATGTTGTCAAGCAGCAAGTAGTCGAAGAAGGCGTGGTGGCCGCACTCGTGGGCGATCGCCCAGATGCCGTTCATGACGCAACCCTGCACGACCCAGTAGGTGGAAAGTGACATCATGGAGAAACTTCTAAAGAAAAATAATAGCGAACAAATGGTCTTGGGAAGAGTTCAGATAGTTTCCTAAAAACAGAGCATAATAAATAATAAACAATCATATGTTCAGGATAATTTCGGTCATACAAACCGCATTTCTGGTCACTTAATCTCAGCAATATCATCTTATTATTAAATTTATCACACCTTATTAGAACATTAGTTTGTACCAAGACGAATAGATGCCGAGTCTGTACTGTAGCAAAACCATAAGCGCTCACACATTAGAGAGCAAACAATAGTAGTACCTAATATGCTAACATATTGCCTTCATGTAGTACTGCACTACTAATACCTAAGAATGGTATACGTGATTTAGAGGAACATAATCTACATGATACACAAAAGTAAATTTTTATCCTGGTATATGCTAGGCTGCAACATAAATTTAAGAAGCTGATATTCCGCAGTATATTGTACTTGATAATCTGAATAGTCTGGCATAACCATTTGTTTGCTTCTAGTCACTTAATCTACAGCAGAAGGGAAGAAAAATGCAGGAAAATAGCAGAAGGTACTGAAAGGATATGGAACACACAGACTATGGGGACAAACCGAAATTGGTAATCATGATACTTATTACCTGAACATGCATTCACATTCATTGGTGTGGCACTTAGTTGTAACTAAAATGCACAAATATAACAAATATCCATAGTAATAGATACTTTAAGCCCCATGTTGTAATTGTAACCGAGCACATATATAAGAAAATATTATAGATTAAATATTTATTTAGGAATCAATGAAGGTTCGCCTCTTCCCATGCCTTATCCTATGGAAGCAAAATGGAGATGCGTTGCTCCCTGTAGGGTTCACTCGGAAGGGGTAGGAAATCCTGATCAGCAAATAAAATTTACCAAGAGAGAAAAGATAAGTCCATATGCATCAACACTTATATATCAGGTCAAGAGGACGTTCCATTATGTCAACAGAAGTAAGAGAATCTAGATGAAAATATAAGCCAATTCTAAGCATGTCACAGATGGAGCAAAAGCATTATAAACATACAAGTTTGGTACGTATGCTAAATATAAGTAGACGGTGGTGAAGCTCCATGATTATGTCCTTACAGGGAGTAGACAGTCAAATAGAGGCTCTTTGCTACAGGTTAGAAGGCGAAAGCTGATATGTTCCCTTCATATTTATAGAGTGGAAGAGCCCACTCTAGCTTACTGTAATGGTAGCTCTCTTGTCCACTCCTTTGAGAAGGCGAGCGATTACATGGGCATCTCCATTTCCAGATCTGATTGGTAGATCATAGTGGCCTGAACGTATGTGCTCTAGGAGGTGGTTGTTCGTAAAGTGAGTTGGGAAGTACCGCAAACAAAAAATAATCGTGGTTAGGCTGTAGTTTATTAGATAGATTAGTTAGCCAACATGAATTCCTTCTTATTGTCCTTCCTACCCATAAGTGAGAGCAAGGCCAAAGCAGAGCATAGAGCTTTGCAGTAGGATTTGGTAATTGGTTCTGCTCAGCAGATGCAAAAAAGAGGTGTTTTCGGGGTGAGCCCCTGCCAAGCGGCTTTTGATGACGGCGTCGTCAACGTTATTATCAAAGAATATAGAATAGCTAAAGGTGTTACCATCCTTTGCTCAACTTTGGAAAATGTTTTGAGACGTGCTTCATTACAAAGGTAATGAACCATAGGTAACATCATACGTAAAACTATACCAAATTTCATGAATTTCTCATCAACAAATTGAGAAAAACATCATTTAATAAGCGAAGCCATGAAAGGGTCTGACTTGGGGTTAACTTTTTTGGCGAGTAACACAGCCCACAGTAAATCTTCCAAGAAACCTACAAACTAAAGAAAAAAATACATACAGGTAGAACACAAATTTAGTTCTATAAACCAGCATCATACTTTGAAGGGACTATTTCCGGGCCTCACAAGTTACAATTCTACTGGACTACCTTGTTGTTCATCATTCAGCAAAACAACAATGATATACCTAATATTTGCGACTATTCCATACAACAAGTTTTAGTAGTTGAAATAGAACCTAACTGAGAGCAGTAGAGAAAATGTAAAAATGTACCCTACCATTACACAGAAGAAAGTAGATTCACTGATAATATGAACTGAAACATATTGGGAGCATTTTAGTTACCTTCAGATTTTGATTTTCCCTATTTCTCTGACCTCGGCGGGTTTGGTGGTGGTGATCTCGCGGGAGGGAGGCCTTCCCCACCGACCTCCACTTCCTCCTCATGTTGCTCGCTATCTCCATCGCCGTCCTCATCAACTACGGCATCGCCCTTCTTGTCTACCACTCATTGTCACCACACCCTGTCCTGCCCTGTCCTAGCAGGAAGAAGCCGATGACGGAGGCCGACCCGCTGCAGCCACAGGATGTGATGCAGGTGCTCCTCGCCTCCCCGTTCTCTTTTCCCTCTCTCTTCTCTCCGAGTTTTAGATCTTTCTCAAGCATTTGCTGCTGGTGTGTAAGAGATCCATTCAGTTAATCATTTTAACGATTGAGTAGCTACTGCCTCAAAATATCATGCTGCAAATTTTACATTGCCCATGAATTCTCAGTTATTACCTTTTGTAGAATAGTGTCCTGGTCAAAGATCTCCTACCAAGAGCAGAAGTATACCAATCCCGAAATATATCACTTAGATAATACTTCTGGTAATACAAATTCCTTACTTCAGAGGAATCCTGAATAAGTGGATACCATACCATATAGTATGCATTACACATGACAGCAAATAGCAGGTATATGTATTGGTAGGAATAGATATTCGACGGGATGCTTCAGGTCAATGTTTTTCTCCAGTAGATCACCGAAGAGGCGATAAAAGCTCTAGATCAAGATAACCTAGAAAATACTCCATTATAATTCTTGAAGAGTTATAAATCTAAAGAAAACAAATACAGAACCATCCAAGCTATTAAGGTATTAATTAACTATCAGTGGCATTCGGTCAAGTATTTTAGAGAAGAGCCCAAGAGCAAGAAACCAAAGCAGACCCCCGCCTCTCCAAGAAAAACATCTTCAGAAAACCTAAACTTCCATCCTATTAATTATAATCTAACCAGAGAACCATCTGTTTGGATTTGTCCTCAGCAGAATAGGTCAACACTCTCAAACCAAAGAAATACCTTCGCCAGATTTTTATTGGTATCCAACAGACGACTCAAAAACATATATCCCAATCATATATTATCTAACAAAAAAAGCCTAGAAAAGTATAACATGACATGAAAACGATGGATTAATGTCTACATAAAATTTCCTGGAGACATTGAAGCTCATTCATTTGTGCTCACATGAGAGAATAAATAGATAGTGATGTTTTTTCCCATAGGCTGGTAACAAATCTCTGTATACACCAGATTAACAACCAAACAAAACTAAACCTTGTCTATAAAGAAGGGAAATTTTAAAATTCACTAAAGAACTGGTCTGCATTTTTAGATATTAAACAAAATCAATAGTAAAAGTATTTTTAGATTCTAAAATCCCACTTTGACAAATTTACTGGTCATCAACAAACAATCTTGCATATAATTATTTATTGACAATTATCAGTAACATCGAATGAAAACCTAGGATCTTGCACTTCTAGAAAAATAAATAAAATGGTTTACCATATTCCTTCAATTTTTCACTGTAAAATCCACATGGAGCAGGCTAGCCTAACCATCATCAATGTGAAACTGTCATAGCATGCTAGCAAATTTTATACCTTCATTATATGACAGAGCATACCAACATGGCAAAAGGTCCACACACACTAAAATTCAGTGCCACTATCAGTTACCTTAACCTCAAACACCACACTGCCCCACTCCTCCCTTTGTTCAGCTTGCGTGTACCTTGTCCTGTACACAAGTAATTGCTTTCACTTTCCATTTTGAAAAAAAATCAGTGTACTTTGTGTAATTATTTTTTGTCATATAGGAATAGGATCCTTCGAAACTGACCAAAATAGTTGAATCGCCCCTACTTCTAATTAAGACATATCTACTTCAATAATCCTGAGAAGATGCAATATTCAAAGATACCTTTTAGTCCATCTTGGAGCTTGGAGGGTCATTTTTCCTGTTGATTCTGCAAACACCGCAGGTCTGCTATCTTCCCATTCATGGATGGCGGCCAACTGTTCTCCCTCAATTTTCTCCCATAACATTGCTTCATTTTCCATCTCCTCATTGTCCGCCCATCCTTCACCTGCAGCCGCAAACCCCTATTCAGAAGAGAGCATTGAGCTAGAAAAGTAATGCAAGACTATTTATATGATTATATCACACAAATCATACATGAATCAATCAACACATCATTCTAGTATAGAGAGAGGTTTTTACCATCCACAGACCATTTCAATTCAGAACAACCACCACAGTTATAAACACCGAGGCAGTGGCAACGTACTTCTTTTAACTCAGTTAGATCTTGGTCCTTTTAGATACCCATTCTACTGACCATGTGGAGTTTAAACCTGCAAAAAATGGTTTTCTTAATATAAAGGAGGCATATCACTCATGAAGATATGCATGCATAATTTGTTCTTCGCAGAGTATGAAAGAGGCATATCTTAAGAAAGCTAAATAATAATAGTTGGTATAAGGTAATATTCATGAATGAATATGGCAACACCAATAACTACCTTTTGAGAATGGCCATGTCTCATGAAACTCGAAAGCGTTGTGTCACAATAAAAAGATCGCCAACATTCATCATTCATGGCGCTACTCTCCCAACCTGCATGTGAACCGACATCAAATAGATAAGACAAATATTTTAGATAGGAGAGTGTCCAATGGGAAAAATATCAAACTAATCCCAGCAGGATAGATGCATACAAAATACATGACTCGCTGAGATATGAGAACGAGCCAAACTTACCACCGAGCCCTTTCCAGCAGAAGGCACGCATACTTTCCTCTGCTCCGTGGAAGCCATCGGCGCCATGAAGAGCATATCGAAAAGGAACTGTACCGAGCCACCGCCTGGGCCCCCTGATCTCCTCTTCCTCCTCCAGGTCCGGGCCTGCTACTTTGCAGCACGGAGGGCGAGCCTCCTGGAGAGGCTGTTGCGGCAGCAAGATGCGGGATGGAGACAGGCGACATGTCGTGAGGGAGAAGGAGGAAAGGGAGGGGAACCGCAGGAGGATGGGGACCTGTCCGTCGGACGATACGAGCGAGGACGGGATTGGGTGCAACGCACGCGGAGAGGATTTGGGCAGGGGCGGCGCGAATCTGGTGGGTGGAGTAGCCCTCGTCGCCCACCTCCCCTGTCCATTCATCCCGCCACCGAGCTCGCATGGGCGATGAGGAATAGCAGGTGGCGGCGAGGCTCTGGGGCGGAGGCCGTGGCGAGGCACGGAGGAGGGATGGAGTAGGCGGGAGAGGCTGTGGGGATCGAGGGGAAATGGGTCTAGGGTTTGGGTGGTGGCCGGTGCGGGAGTGGGACGAGGCGAGGATGGATTGGCTGCAGAATGCGGGGGGCAGATTGGGCAAAACCTCATGCAGGCGGCCACCGCCAACCCAACCTCATGCAAACGAGAAGCCTCGACAAGTTTTATAATGAGAAAAGCGCTCCCGAGGACACATGGGAATTATCGTCAAGCTAGTTTTCATCATGTTCATATGATTCGCGTTCGTTACTTTGATAATTTGATATGTGGGTGGACCGGTGCTTGGGTACTGCCCTTTCTTGGATAAGCATCCCACTTATGATTAACCCCTATTGCAAGCATCCGCAACTACAAAAGAAGTATTAAGGTAAACCTAACCATAGCATGAAACATATGGATCCAAATCAGCTCCTTACGAAGCAACTTATAAACTAGGGTTTAACCTTCTGTCACTCTAGCAACCCATCATCTACTTATTACTTCCCAATGTCTTCCTCTAGTCCCAAACAATGGTGAAGTGTCATGTAGACGACGCTCACATAACACCACTAGAGAAGAGACAACATACATGTCATCAAAATATCAAACGAATACCAAATTCACATGACTACTAATAGCAAGACTTCACTCATGTCCTCAGAAACAAACGTAACTACTCACAAAGCATATTCATGTTCATAATCAGATGGGTATTAATATGCATTAAGGATCTGAACATATGATCTTCCACCAAAAAAACCAACTAGCATCAACTACAAGGAGTAATCAACACTACTAGCAACCCACAAGTACCAATCTGAGGTTTTGGTACAAAGATTGGATACAAGAGATGAACTAGGGTTTGAGAGGAGATGGTGCTGGTGAAGATGTTGATGGAGATTGACCCTCTCCCAATGAGAGGGTCGATGGTGATGATTTCCCCCTCCCGGAGGGAAGTTTCCCTGGCAGAATAGCTCCGCCAGAGCCCTAGATTGGTTCCGCCAAGGTTTCGCCTTGTGGCGGCGGAGTTTCGTCCCGTAATCTTGCTTATGATGTTTTCCAGGGTAAAAGACTTCATATAGAAGAAGATGGGCAAGGGAGGGCTACCAGGTGGCCCACGAGACAGGGGGGCGCGCCCAGGGGGGTAGGATGCGCCCCCATCCTCGTGGGTGGTGGGTGGCCCCACTCAGGTATTTCTTCCGCTCAATATTTTTTATTAATTTCCAAAATGACTTTCGTGGAGTTTCAGGACTTTTGGAGCTGTGCAGAATAGGTCTCTAATATTTGTTCCTTTTCCAGCCCAGAATCCCAGCTGCTAGCATTCTTCATCTTCATGTAAACCTTGTAAAATAAGATATAATAGCCATAAGTATTGTGACATAACGTGAAATAACAGCCCATAATGCAATAAATATCGATATAAAAGCAAGATGCAAAATGGACGTATCAGCCGCGTCCGGCGCCTAACTGGTCTTCAGTCTTCGGTCTTTGGTCTTCTCACCAGCGCGGAGCTAAGTGCTTTCACTGCCCGTGCATAGTCATTGGGGACAGTGTCGACGGCCAGCGTGGAGCATGGTGCTTCCACTAGGACGTGGGTGGGAGCACCCGTGAGGCCCCAGGGTGGCACTTGGGAGAATCCGGGGCGTGTACAACCCCACTCATTATTACGTGAGAGTGTCACGAGCGGAGACCTTCACAGGCCGGAGCCGTGCTTCATGTCGCCCGACGAGGACCCCGCCATGCGCCACCCCTGACCACCGTTGGGGAGACCAGAAACAAGGACAAGACCAAGGGGCCAAGGGGACGCTGACGGCGTCCTCGACGACCGTAGGCCCCCTGCCGAGAGGAAGGGCTCGCCGGTGCCTTCCCCGGCAGGGAACCTACCTCCAGGCTGGATCCTGCTCCGTGCAGCACAAGGAGGACCCTACCGCTGGGCTTCCCCCGCGCTGCTCCCAACGTCCTACACCCTCCCGAGGAGGGTCCGCCGTCCTGAGGGTCCTGGTAGTCGCTGCGTCTTGGCTTACCTGCGATCCATGGTCAGTGTAAGCATGCCCCTGCAGCGTTAACTGTACCCAGAGGCTACCGCTGTTGGGCACGTCGACAAGGCTTGGTGGTGGTTCGAAGGAGAGCTCGGCCTCGTGTATGTCCAGCGCCCAGCCTGGCGTGGGGGATCGGCTGGGGCCCTCTCCTAGCACGTGCCTTGGATCCATCACGACGGTAACGTAGGATTCCGGGATGTTCGCACCAGGGGCGTGATAACCCACAAGTGTAGGGGGTCGCAACAGCTTTCGAGGGTAAAGTATTCAACCCAAACTTATTGATTTGACACAAGGGGAGCCAAAGAATATTCTTGAGTACTAGCAGTTGAGTTGTCAATTCAACCACACCTGGATAACTTAGTATCTGCAACAAAGTGTTTATTAGCAAAAGTGGTATGATAATAATAGTAACGGTAGCAAAAGTAAAGATAAATGTTTTCGGGTTTTTGTAGTAGTTGTAACAGTAGCAACGGAAAAGTAAATAAGCGAAGAACAATATATGAAAAGCTCGTAGGCAATGGATCAGTGATGGATAATTATGCCGGATGTGATTCCTCATGTAATAGCTATAACATAGGGTGATATAGAACTAGCTCCAATCCATCAATGTAATGTAGGCATGTATTCCGTAAATAGTCATACGTGCTTATGGAAAAGAACTTGCATGGCATCTTTTGTCCTACCCTCCCGTTGCAGCGGGGTCCTTACGGAAACTAAGGGATATTAAGGCCTCCTTTTAATAGAGAACCGGAACAAAGCATTAGCACATAGTGAATACATGAACTCCTCAAACTACGGTCATCACCGAGAAGTATCCCGATTATTGTCACTTCGGGGTTGTCGGATCATAACACATAATAGGTGACTATAGACTTGCAAGATAGGATCAAGAACACACATATATTCGTGAAAACATAATAGGTTCAGATCTGAAATCATGGCACTCGGGCCCTAGTGACAAGCATTAAGCATAGCAAAGTCATAGCAACATCAATCTCAGAACATAGTGGATACTAGGGATCAAACCCTAACAAAACTAACTTAATTACATGGTAAATCTCATCCAACCCATCACCGTCCAGCAAGCCTACGATGGAATTACTCACGCACGGTGGTGAGCATCATGAAATTGGTGATGGAGGATGGTTGATGATGACGACGGCGACGAATCCCCCTCTCCGGAGCCCCGAACGGACTCCAGATCAGCCCTCCCGAGAGAGATTAGGGCTTGGCGGCGGCTCCATGTCGTAAAACGCGATGAAACTTTCTCCTTGATTTTTTTCTCCCCAAACGTGAATATATGGAGTTGGAGTTGAGGTCGGTGGAGGTCCAGGGGGCCCACGAGATAGGAGGCCGCGCCCTAGGGGGGGCTGTCTTGTGGACAGCCTGTGGGCCCCTGGCATTGATTCTTTCACCAAAAATTCTTATTAATTCCAAAAAGTGCCTCCGTGGATTTCCAGGAAATTCCGAGAACTTTTCTTTTCTACACATAAAACAACATTATGGTAGTTCTGCTGAAAACATCGTCAGTCCGGGTTAGTTTCATTCAAATCATGCAAGTTAGAGTCCAAAACAAGGGCAAAAGTGTTTGGAAAAGTAGATACGTTGGAGACGTATCAACTCCCCCAAGCTTAAACCTTTGCTTGTCCTCAAGCAATTCAGTTGATAAACAGAAAGTGATAAAGAAAAACTTTTACAAACTTTGTTTGCTCTTGTTGTTGTAAACATGAAAAGCCAGCATTCAAGTTTCAGCAAATATTATTCTCACATCCCTACCTTCTGGTAATGCACTAGTGCTAGTCTTTAGTGTTGCATCATGTTTACTTTTACAGAAAGTTGAAATGGGGGATGTACAAACCCTAGCATCAAATGGAATTCAAATAAGTTCAACCTAAAAATATTTTCAATGATCCCAAAATGCCCTTAATTTTTTTCATAATTTAGGGAAAAGGGTGAAAACCTTATCCTGTGATGATGCATATTTTTCATTGGCATTTTAGGTCTTTGAATTAACTGACTACTTATTTGAATTGGAGTTGTAAAATTCTATAAGTAATATTATAGCTCCAATAATTTTGGAAAATATGGTAGGGCTCTGTAATAATCCTTTTTGCATCCTCAAAGTTTTCCCAGAATTTATAAAAAATGATTTGGTGTTAAACTAAATCAAAACAGAGGCAAACAAATTAGAAAACAAAAGCAAATTAGGAAACAGAAGAGAGGGAGAGCCTACCTGGGCCTTACCTACTGCAGCAACTGGGCCAGTCCACCACAGCCCAGGTGCCAGTCGTCTCCTTCCTTTGCCAGGAGGACGGCGGCGTGTCGCACGCACAGGAGGCGAAGCCACCTCCTGCTTCCACCTCCTGCTTCGCACTGGCGGCCTCCCCTTCGGGCCTATCCGCGCCTGGAGACGCCCAGCACCCCCTCGCTTCTCTCCCTCACTCTCTGCTCTCTCCCTCGTCCTCTGCTCCCTCTCCCGAGCACACCCGAGCGGAGCCCATCGCCACCGTCACCGTTCACCGCGGCCACCAACCCCTCCATGCCCAGCCAGCTAGCCCATGAGCTCCGCCTCTCTGCCGTGCACCTCTGCGATGAATCCTGTGAGCCCGGACACCCTGAAGGGACGCCTCCAAGCTCGCCAGCGCCACATCTGCCGCCGGACATCGTCGACAGATTCACAGCGACCAGAGCGCCCCCGAGCTCGCTGATGCCATCGCTGCACCAGCCGTGAGCTCCTCTGTCGTTTCCCCCTCTCCCCTGACTCGTTTTCTTCCTCTAACACCGGTACCCGTCGGATCCGAGAGCTCTTCGCCGCCGGCCATGTCGCCGCCGTAGCCACCGTTGCCTAGAGCTGCAACCGAGCACGCAGCCATGCTTAGTGCACCCCCAAGAGGCCATAGCACCCATCCGCACCCTCTGTTGTGCTCCCTAACGCCGACCCCAAGCTCGCCCGAACTCCGGCCGTCGCCGTGAGCTCGACTCCGACGAGTACAACGCACCCCACCCGCTTCTTCCTGCTCTGTTGGATGCGAAAGAGCACGGGCTCCCTCCTGGTGGTCTCCCCGCACCTAAACGCAGCCCCTAGCGCCACCCAGTAGCAGCTCCGCCGCGCGGAATGGTCGCCGCCAGCCAAACTCCGGCGAGCCGACATGGCTCCGTCATTAGGAGCTAACCCAGCTAACTAAACAACCTACAGCCACTGACAGTGGGCCCCACCCCTGGTCAAACCCCAGTCAGCGCTAGGTTTGACCGGGATTAGTTCTTGTGTCACTGACGTGTGGACCCCACAGGTTAGGTTTGACCTGGATCAGCCCTGTTGACTCTGCTGACGTCACCCCGACGCGCTGCTGACGCAATTCATCATTTTCTGGAATAAAAATAATCCAGGAAATTCCAAAAAATAGCTTAAACTTCCAAAAATCATAGAAATTCAACCGTAACTCCAAATGAAATAATTTATATATGAAAAATGATCAGAAAAATCCAATTTATCCATCTGTACCATTTTCATGCATGTTAGAACAATTTATGACTACTGTTTAGGACAATTCAATTAAATGGCATTTAAGAAATCTTATATGGAGTTTGAATTTGAATCTTGGATTCAAACCAACTTCATTTAATCTGGTTTTAGTTGCATCAGCACAAACCACAGCATATTGCCATGTCACACTCATGCATCATATTGTTGCATTGCATTGATTGTGTTCTTTCTCGTTTGCCGGTGTTTGTCCCCTCTCAGTAGACGACGTTCGACGATGTGATCGATGACACCGATGAAGAACTATACTATCTTCAGAAGTGCCAGGCAAGCAAAACCCCCTTGTTCATTCCGATATAATCCCACTTTCTCGCTCCTGCTCTATTTTACTGCATTAGGACAACAACGATTCAACTGTTACATGCTGCGGTAGTTGAACCCCTTTCCTCTGCATGACCTGTCATTGCCACAGTAAATAGATGAAACCCACTAGCATGGGTAGGAGTTGTTTGAGCCCTGATGTGCCTACTCATTCATGCTTGTTTGTCATGCCTGCTACTGCTTAGAGTTGAGTCAGGTCTGATTCATCAGGGATGAATTGGAGGTGTGTGAACATGTCCTATTGTGTGTGAGCTAAGTGTGTGAACACGATTTGGTAAAGGTAGCGGTGAGAGGCCATGTAGGAGTACGTGATGGGTTGTCTCATTGCAGCCGTCCTCAGGAACTGAGTTCTGTGTTTGTGATCCATGAACAGTTACTACCACACATTGGGCTCCGGGCACTCCAAGCTCTCTCGACTTATTAATCAACTTGATCTCTGTCCAGGAGTTGCAACTAGTTTCTGGTGTTTGTAGGTAGTGTTAGTAGTCTACCAAGTGGCACCCGGTACAGGTGGGCTTGGGACAGACTAGGCACAGTGGCACGGTGTACCAAGCGTAGATCCACCCGTCGAGGTGGGCTTGGGAACCCTGCACACATCGTTTGGGGCCGTGAGAGACACCCCGGCTGGATCTCCTTGCGGATGAAACCCGAATAGGCGATAAACCTGGACGAGAGACTTGTGTGATTAGTCAGGTCGTGGCCGACACCCTCGCCGGGCTTCCGCTTGAAGGTTGCCGAGTACATGTCGTGTAAACGGCGGTAAGTGGTGAGAGCGTGTGTGAAGAAGTACACCCCTGCAGGGTTAATATGATCTATTCGAATAGCCGTGTCCGCGGTAAAGGACTTCTGGGTTGCCTGTACAATTCATAGACAAGTGAAAGTGGATACTCTAAAATACGCAAGATAAGCGTGAGTGCTATGGATGGCGTTCTCGTAGGGAGACGGGAGCGGATCCATAGTGGTGTATTGATATGGTGAATATGCGGACTCGTGTACGCCACCTCAAAAGAGTTACTTGCAGTCGTACTTCAGGTTAGCCACCAAGTCAAAGCTGGCTTGCTGCAGTTAAACTCCACCACCCCCTTTGTTGATAATGATGCATATGTAGTTAGTTCTGATGTAAGTCTTGCTAGGTACATTTGTACTCACGTTGCTTAATTTATGTTTTTGCACAGAGACTTCAGTCTCGCTAGTAGTGCCGCGTGGACTTCGACGTTTAGCTTGTTACCTCAGCTACGATCTTGTGCCCTCGGCAGGATCTGGTAGATAGTCAGGCTTCTCAGCCTTTTTCATTTGTAGATGTCTGTACTCAGACATGTTAAGCTTCCGCTTGTGCTTGACTTGTGTGCTCTGAATGCTGGGCCATGAGACCCATGTTTGTAATATCTCGCTCCTCGGAGCCTATTGAATAAATACTTGAGTTGTAGAGTCATGTTGTGATGCCATGTTGTATTTGCACATATCGAGCATATTGTGTGTATGTTATTGAAATGCTTGGTATGTGTGGGATCTGACTATCTAGTTGTTTATCCTTAGTAGCCTCTCTTACCGGGAAATGTCTCCTAGTGTTTCCACTGAGCCATGGTAGCTTGCTACTGCTCCGGAACACTTAGGCTGGCCGGCATGTGTCCTTCTTCGTTCCTGTGTCTGTCCCTTCGGGGAAATGTCACGCGATGAATACCGGAGTCCTGTTAGCCCGCTACAGCCCGGTTCACCGGAGTCCTACTAGCCCAGTGCTACAACCTGGATTCACTCGCTGATGACCGACACGTTCGATGTTGGGTCATGGATGCCTGTCCCTGTAAGTTTGTGCCACTTTGGGTTTACGACTAGCCATGTCAGCCCGGGCTCCTTATCATATGGATGCTAGCGACACTATCATATACGTGTGCCAAAAGACACAAACGGTCCCGGACAAAGGTAAGGCGACACCCGTGGGGATACCGTGCGTGAGGCCGCAAAGTGATATGAGGTGTTACATGCTAGATCGATGTGGCATTGAGTCGGGGTCCTGACAGCTTTGGTATCAGAGCTTGACTGCCTGTAGGATTACCAAGCCAAACTGGTCGAAGTTGAGTCTAGAAATTCTTTAGTTATATAAGGGAATTGATTGTGGGATGGAACGTAAGGCTCTTTTTACTCCCTATACCTTATGCCTTCTGATCCGAATCATCTTATCTTTTCTACGGGTTAAGAACTAGGCATTCTCTTCTTTCTATCAGGATCACGTGTTACTTATCCGTAGACTTATAGAATTGTTGGACTTAAGCCTTGGTTCAGTTCCTACTACTTCCGTATGTTAACTGTTGATCTCGAAACCTTGATATTGTGCTTCTGAGTGGTTATGCCACCATTTTTGTAGCATGTCTCAAATATTTTTGAGCATTTACAGCCGTTATGCTGTCCGAGTCATCCCAGGTTTCTAAATAGTCTGATGCATTTGCAAAATCCTTTCCCTCTGGTTTCGATGTTCTTTTAGGCCAGGTTAATCACACTAATTGCTGAGTTGAGGTACTCTATTGCCTCGACATATATGTTGGAGTTATTATTATGACCCTAGGTGTCTAGAGTATCACCTAGTAATCCAGTCATGCTTTGTGTTCCCAGTGTGATGATTCTGGCCATCATTCTCGAAAGCATCCCGTGATGCCACTTAGTAGTAGGCATTCTACTCCTGGGTTTCTGAACCCGAGATTTCCCTACTTACTTCATGTTGTTAGTGTTTGCTAGTTCCTTTAGGGTATTGGTAACCTTTGCATTAGTCCTCGATGTCCGTGGTATTTCCTTCTTCCAAATACCATGTACTGCTTATGGCAGAAGTTCCTGGCTGAACCGAAAGATCACAATTAGTGTGCTCTTGACGAGTTCTCAATTCTAAGATGTGACTCTGCCAGTCCTACCTTCTCCGCATGAGTTACCCGGAAGAAATATGTTGAACTCGTTCGACATGCTAATCCATGCATCCACAACTCAGAAAATTGTATGTTCTTTTGAGTTGTCCCTCTTTAGTTGTCTTCTGACCTTCATCTATCAGTTGATAGTCGGGAGTAGTGGTGCAAACGTGTTTATCGATGCCTGTTACTCCCGAGGTCCGTCAAGCCATTCTATTTTGGAATGACTAGGAGAAACAAACTCCAGTACCTAATCCATATCCAGGATTGGGTTAAAGCAATTATATCCCGCAGATCAAATGCAATCCAGCTTCTGGTCTGTTCTACCTTGAAGTATTACCTTCTTTATGTCAGGATTGTCATGAGAATTGCACCACCTCTTGTGAATTCTTGACGTAGTGATACTTCTCGCCATCCTTTTTCATTCCTCGGTTCCGTGTTGTTGCAGCCGGAGTGCCGACAAGTGAATCGTGATGTGTGAAATCAATCCTCATAGAAACCTTGTTGCTTGGTAGTTAAAGGACAATAATTTCATTCTTAGTGTGTTGGTTCTTGAATCATCATTCTAAGATAGATCCTGCTACCTAGTCCTTATTTCCGGTGCACCTTTCGATCAATGAGTTGGGGCTATGCCAATCCCTTGCTTATTTGATCATCTCGTCTTGCCCTGAAAAGCAAGATTGTTCTCGAGCTTAATAGCATATCGGTGGTTCGTGATTTTCCGGATATCTTCACGGAAGTATCACCAGGATGTCGCCTGACCGCTATGTTGAGTTCGTGATCAAGTTGGTTTCTTGTAAACCAGCCATTCTCCAAGAATCTGTGTTGCATACCCCTGAGCTGGTTGGTCAAGCTAAACAACAACTTGGAGAGTTGGAAGATGGAAGCTTGTCCGATTTAGTTCATCTTAAGGGATATCTTGTATGTGTGTTGAAGAAAGATGATATCTTCATCGATTGATCCTCGTGACCAGTTGTTGGACCTATTGTCTTGCCAAAACTTTGATTTGAGTGTGGGCTATCCTCAAATCAAATCAGAACCAACGATGTTCGTAATGTTGTCTTACCCGTGGATTTTCCTCGAGCATACACCGTTATGTCTTTTGGTTCTGACCAATGCTATCACTTGATCTCATAGTTATGGAATTCCATCTCCATGGGAATCTGGATGAATTGTTGTTGAGCCCATTGACAACATCCTTATCTCCTCCATGATTTTGTTGAACATTAAGCTAGTGTTGGAAACTTGTGTAAGCATTTTCTTCATGCCCCGTTCATGAAGTATATGTTGGATGAAAGAAGTGACTTCCTTTGATTCACGTGCATTTGATGTAAGTTGCCGCCGTGAATTCGAGAAAGTTTGTTTTTGCTCCTCTGGAATCATCCCAAGTTAGTCATGCACGCGCAAAGTACTCTATGGTTTGATAGGTTGGCCACCTCCATTTTATATGTGTTCCTAGCACACCAAGCCCCTGATTGACTTGTTCAAGGAGAAGAAGTTTCTTCATAAGAGCTAATCATATGACTTATGCAAGGACTTTGTTAACCGCAAAGATGGTTTCCCAACCTGAACTCGGTAGTGTTTTATTATAAGACTACTACGTGGACATGCTTGTCTTGGACAGCGTGTTCACATGTTTGTAGCAGAACCAGCTCATGTTTTGGAGCTTTCTACCGCAGTCCATTTCCCGAGAATCTCGCAACGCTATCGCATGGATTTGTGTTGCAATTTTTTTTCTCTTCCTAGACTCGATGAGTCTGGAATATCCTGACACCAACCAGATCTGAATCTCAGGCAGATATGATGGTTGGAACATTTCCCAAGAACTATAATATTGGTCCCTTGATAATCGGTAAAGTGGATGTCGTGGCCAACACACCCAGCCGGAAGACCTATTATTGTAGTATCCTGTTTGAGGAAGTTGGCCACCTCCCCATAAGGATTTCGTAGGGTTTTACTCCAATAAGTTACTCCTTATGGATTCTTGTGCTCCCGAAGTCCGACCTTTTACTTGATGTTCTAGTTATCAAACCATATCTATAAATGGGTTGTGCTAGCACATCAAGGAGAACATTAGAAGTGGAGTGCTAAATGTCTCTCGGTCAATTATCCAGATTTTGTCCCCTTGGCCCCGCCAAGGTGAAATCTGAGAAGGTGTTATCTTCCTTTGCATCTGCATCTTCTACCGGCATTCATCATGGTAGTACGTTGTGTTGCCGGAATCCTTGGCACGGATATTGGTAAAACCCTGATGGATATGGAAATGCTCAAGTTCTTGAGAGCACACGCAAGTGCTAGGTTTTATCGTCGGCATTAATTGCACAGTGCTCTTAGTTTCCTCAGCAATGCTATGACCCTTTCAAACAGTGGATTCACTCTCCACTGTTGAGCTTCTCCCCAGTTACTAAAATCATTCTTGTGTTGTTTTCAACAAGGTAATCCACATCATCCATTCTAATCCGGGTATGCCATTCTACCGAACTCCTCCAAATGATCGATTGTGATTTTCCTTAAGCTGGTATAAAGAGTTTCAATGATCTCTGAATGAAAGGTAATTCTTTTTGCCACTTAAGGGATGATTCTACGAGTCACTTTTCCTAAGGTGCCCCGTTGGGGAATCATGATAGTTAACTCCCCGCTACGTCATGATCAAGCATGGATTTGTTGCCTACCTAGTAAACCTTCATCATCTATTACACCCCATCCCTCTGAATGTGTGTCTCGTGTCTCAGCTCAAGAGATGTTTACATCTCACCCCATGAGCTGATCCTGAGTTGTTCGGTCTTCGAGAAGATCGATTCTTCTAGAGTTTTCCTTTCCTCTTCTTGTCATGTTAGTTGGAGTTCTCAGAGGAAGACATCGAGTCAAAGATGGTGATCGATTCAACGTTCTGATGAAGTGCCACCTGGATCGTGAAGATTATGTTAGTTTGTGTTCCCCCTTCATCCTACCCTATGCTTGAATCTCGGGACGAGATTCTTGTTTAGTGGGGGTGAGCTGTCACATCCCTACCTTCTGGTAATGCACTAGTGCTAGTCTTTAGTGTTGCATCATGTTTACTTTTACAGAAAGTTGAAATGGGGGATGTTCAAACCCTAGCATCAAATGGAATTCAAATAAGTTCAACCTAAAAATATTTTCAATGATCCCAAAATGCCCTTAAAAATGTTCATAATTTAGGGAAAAGGGTGAAAACCTTATCCTGTGATGATGCATATTTTTCATTGGCATTTTAGGTCTTTGAATTAATTGACTACTTATTTGAATTGGAGTTGTAAAATTCTATAAGTAATATTATAGCTCCAATAATTTTGGAAAATATGGTGGGGCTCTGTAATAATCCTTTTTGCATCCTCAAAGTTTTTCCAGAATTTATAAAAAATGATTTGGTGTTAAACTAAATCAAAACAGAGGCAAACAAATTAGAAAACAAAAGCAAATTAGGAAACAGAAGAGAGGGAGAGCCTACCTGGGCCTTACCTACTGCAGCAACTAGGCCAGTCCACCACAGCCCAGGTGCCACTCGTTTCCTTCCTTTGCCAGGAGGACGGCGGCATGTCGCACGCACAGGAGGCGAAGCCACCTCCTGCTTCCACCTCCTGCTTCGTGCTGGCGGCCTCCCCTTCGGGCCTATCCGTGCCTGGAGACGCCCAGCACCCCCTCGCTCCTCTCCCTCACTCTCTGCTCTCTCCCTCGTCCTCTGCTCCCTCTCCCGAGCACACCCGAGCGGAGCCCGTCGCCACCGTCACCGTTCGCCGCGGCCACCAACCCCTCCATGCCCAGCTAGCTAGCCCATGAGCTCCGCCTCTCTGCCGTGCACCTCTGCGACGAATCCTGTGAGCCCGGACACCCTGAAGGGACGCCTCCAAGCTCGCCAGCGCTGCATCTGCCGCCGGACATTGTCGACGGATTCGCAGCGACCAGAGCGCCCCCGAGCTCGCTGATGCCATCGCTGCACCCGCCGTGAGCTCCTCTATCGTTTCCCCCTCTCCCTTGACTCGTTTTCTTCCTCTAACACCGGTACCCGTCGGAGCTGAGAGCTCTTCGCCGCCGGCCATGTCGCCGCCGTAGCCACCGTTGCCTAGAGCTGCAACCGAGCATGCAGCCGTGCTTAGTGCACCCCTAGGAGGCCATAGCACCCATCCGCACCCTCTGCTGTGCTCCCTAACGCCGACCCCGAGCTCGCCCGAACTCCGGCCGCCGCCGTGAGCTCGACTCCGGCGAGTACAATGCACCCCGCCCGCTCCTTCCTGCTCTGTTGGATGCGGAAGAGCACGGGCTCCCTCCTGGTGGTCTCCCCGCACCTAAACGCAGCCCCTAGCGCCGCCCAGTAGCAGCTCCGCCGCGCGGAATGGTTGCCGCCAGCCAAACTCCGGCGAGCCAACGTGGCTCCGTCATTAGGAGCTAACCCAGCTAACTAAACAACCTACAACCACTGACAGTGGGCCCCACCCCTGGTCAAACCCCAGTCAGCGCTAGGTTTGACCGGGATTAGTTCTTGTGTCACTGACGTGTGGACCCCACGGGTCAGGTTTAACCTGGATCAGCCCTGTTGACTCTGCTGACATCACCCCGACGCACTGCTGACGGAATGCGTCATTTTCTGGAATAAAAATAATCCAGGAAATTCCAGAAAATAGCTTAAACTTCCAAATATCATAGAAATTCAACCGTAACTCCAAATGAAATAATTTATATATGAAAAATGATCAAAAAATCCAATTTATCCATCTGTACCATTTTCATGCATGTTAGAACAATTTATGACTACTGTTTAGGACAATTCAATTAAATGGCATTTAAGAAATCTTATATGGAGTTTGAGTTTGAATCTTGGATTCAAACCAACTACATTTAATCTGGTTTTAGTTGCATTAGCACAAACCACAACATATTGCCATGTCACACTCATGCATCATATTGTTGCATTGCATTGATTGTGTTCTTTCTCGTTTGCCGGTGTTTGTCCCCTCTCAGTAGACGATGTTCGACGATGTGATCGATGACACCGATGAAGAACTATACTATCTTCAGAAGTGCCAGGCAAGCAAAACCCCCTTGTTCATTCCGATACAATCCCACTTTCTCGCTCCTGCTCTATTATACTGCATTAGGACAACAACGATTCAACTGTTACATGCTGCGGTAGTTGAACCCCTTTCCTCTGCATGACCTGTCATTGCCACAGTAAATAGATTAAACCCACTAGCATGAGTAGGAGTTGTTTGAGCCCTAATGTGCCTACTCATTCATGCTTGTTTGTCATGCTTGCTACTGCTTAGAGTTGAGTCAGGTCTGATTCATCGGGGATGAATTGGAGGTGTGTGAACATGTCCTATTGTGTGTGAGCTAAGTGTGTGAACACGATTTGGTAAAGGTAGCGGTGAGAGGCCATGTAGGAGTACATGGTGGGTTGTCTTATTGTAGCCGTCCTCAGGAACTGAGTTTTGTGTTTGTGATCCATGAACAGTTACTACCACACATTGGGCTCCGGGCACTCCAAGCTCTCTCGACTTATTAATCAACTTGATCTCTGTCTAGGAGTTGTAACTAGTTTCTGGTGTTTGTAGGTAGTGTTAGTAGTCTACCAAGTGGCACCCGGTACAGGTGGGCTTGGGACAGACTAGGCACAGTGGCACGGTGTACCAAGCGTAGATCCACCCGTCGAGATGGGCTTGGGAACCCTACACACATCGTTTGGGGCCGTGAGCGACACCCCGGCCGGATCTCCTTGCAGATGGAACCCGAATAGGCAATAAACCTGGACGAGAGACTTGTGTGATTAGTAAGGTCGTGGCCGACACCCTCGCCGGGCTTCCGCTTGAAGGTTGCCGAGTACATGTCGTGTAAACGGCGGTAAGTGGTGAGAGCGTGTGTGAAGAAGTACACCCCTGCAGGGCTAATATGATCTATTCGAATAGCTGTGTCCGCGGTAAAGGACTTCTGGGTTGCCTGTACAGTTCATAGACAAGTGAAAGTGGATACTCTAAAATACGCAAGATAAGCGTGAGTGCTATGGATGGCGTTCTCGTAGGGAGACGGGAGCGGATCCATAGTGGTGTATTGATATGGTGAATATGTGGACTCGTGTGCGCCACCTCAAAAGAGTTACTTGCAGTCGTAGTTCGGGTTAGCCACTGAGTCAAAGCTGGCTTGCTGCAGTTAAACTCCACCACCCCCTTTGTTGATAATGATGCATATGTAGTTAGTTCTGATGTAAGTCTTGCCGGGTACATTTGTACTCACGTTGCTTAATTTATGTTTTTGCACAGAGACTTCAGTCTCGCTAGTAGTGCCGCGTGGACTTCGACGTTTAGCTTGTTACCTCAGCTACGATCTTGTGCCCTCGGCAGGATCTGGTAGATAGTCAGGCTTCTCAGCCTTTTTCATTTGTAGATGTCTGTACTCAGACATGTTAAGCTTCCGCTTGTGCTTGACTTGTGTGCTCTGAATGCTGGGCCATGAGACCCATGTTTGTAATATCTCGCTCCTCGGAGCCTATTGAATAAATACTTGAGTTGTAGAGTCATGTTGTGATGCCATGTTGTATTTGCACATATCGAGCATATTGTGTGTATGTTATTGAAATGCTTGGTATGTGTGGGATCTGACTATCTAGTTGTTTATCCTTAGTAGCCTCTCTTACCGGGAAATGTCTCCTAGTGTTTCCACTGAGCCATGGTAGCTTGCTACTGCTCTGGAACACTTAGGCTGGCCGGCATGTGTCCTTCTTCGTTCCTGTGTCTGTCCCTTCGGGGAAATGTCACGCGATGAATACCGGAGTCCTGTTAGCCCGCTACAGCCCGGTTCACCAGAGTACTACTAGCCCAATGCTACAACCTGGATTCACTCGCTGATGACTGACACGTTCGATGTTGGGTCATGGATGCCTGTCCCTGTAAGTTTGTGCCACTTTGGGTTTACGACTAGCCATGTCAGCCCGGGCTCCTTATCATATGGATGCTAGCGACACTATCATATACGTGTGCCAAAAGACGCAAACGGTTCCGGGCAAAGGTAAGGCGACACAGGGTGGGGATACCGTGCGTGAGGCCGCAAAGTGATATGAGGTGTTACATGCTAGATCGATGTGGCATTGAGTCGGGGTCCTGACAATTATGAACTAACCATACTCACAATAACACTTAGGTCTCACAATTACTCATATCAATAGCATAATCAGCTAGCGAGCCATAATAATAAAACTCGGATGACAACACTTTCTCAAAATAATTATAACATGATATAACAAAATGGTATCTCGCTAGCCCTTTCAGAGACTGCAAAACATAAATGTAGAGCACCTTTAAAGATCAAGGACTGACTAAACATTGTAATTCATGGTAAAAGAGATCCAGTCAAGTCATACCCAATATAAACCAATAGTAATGAATGCAAATGACAGTGTGCTCTCCAGCGGGTGCTTTTAATAAGAATGGTGATGACTCAACATAAAAGTAAATAGATAGGCCCTTCGCAGAGGGAAGCAGGGATTTGTAGAGGTGCTAGAGCTCGATTTTAAAATAGAGATTGAATAACAATTTGAGCGGCATACTTTCGCTGTCAAGCTACAACTATGAGATGGATGTATCTTCCATACTACATGCATTATAGGCAGTTCCCAAATAGAATGGTAAAGGTTTATACTCCCCAACCACCAACAAGCATTAATCCATGGCTTGCTCGAAACAACGAGTGCCTCCAACATACAACAACCCTGGGGGAGTTTTCTTTAATTATTTTGATTTGCTTTGATCGTTTTGGATCATGGGACTGGGCATCCTGGTTACCGGCCCTTTCTCGTGAATGAGGAGCGGAGTCCACTCCTCTTGAGAATAACCCACCTAGCATGGAAGATATAGGCAACCCTAGTTGTAACATGAGCTGCTCGAGCATACAAAATAGAATTTCATTTGAAGGTTTGGAGTTTGGCACATACAAATTTACTTGGAACGGCAGGTAAATACCGCATATAGGTAGGTATGGTGGACTCATATGGAACAACTTTGGGGTTTAAGGAGTTTGGATGCACAAGCAGTATTCCCGCTTAGTACAGTTGAAGGCTAGCAAAAGACTGGGAAGCGACCAACTGAGAGAGCGACAACAGTCATAAACATGCATTAAAATTATTTCACACCGAATACAAGCATGAGTAGGATATAATCCACCATGAACATAAATATCATGAAGGCTATGTTGATTTGTTTCAACTACATGCGTGAACATGTGCCAAGTCGAGTCACTTAATACATTCAAAGGAGGATACCATCCCATCATACCACATCATAATCATTCTAATAGCATGTTGGCACGCAAGGTAAACCATTATAACTCATAGCTAATCAAGCATGGCACAAGCAACTATAATCTCTAAATGTCATTGCAAATATGTTTACTTCATAATAGCTGACTCAGGAACGATGAATCATCATATTTACAAAAACAAGAGAGGTCGAGTTCATACCAGCTTTTCTCATCCCAATAAGTCCATCATATATCGTCATTATTGCCTTTCGCTTGCACGACCGAACGATGTGTATAATAATAAGAGTGCACGTGCATTGGAGTAAGCTGGAATCTGCAAGCATTCAACTCAAGAGAGAAGACAAGTAATATAGGCTCTAAGTTAAATAAACAATCATGCATATAAGAGCCACTAAGCATTTTCAATATGGTCTTCTCGACCCCTAAAGGAAAGAAAAGAAAAGAAAACTATTTACACGGCAAAGCTCCCAACAAGTAAAAAGAAGAACGCGAAATCTTTTTGGGTTTTCATTTTAATTTATACCACAAGCATGGAAATTAAACTAACTATTTTTTTTGGTTTTTCTTAAAGTTTATCAAACACACAAGAAGAAAACTACAAAAAGAAATTTAAACTAGCATGGATAATACAATGAGAGAGTATGAGCACCGACGACTAGTGTGTGAACATGAATGTAAAGTCGGTGAGAAATACGTACTCCCCCAAGCTTAGGCTTTTGGCCTAAGTTGGTATAGTACCAATGACCGCCTGGCTGATATCCATAAGTAAAACTGGGGTTGTACTGAGATGCAGAGGCAATAGCCTCCTGAGCAGCAGCGTGTTGGCGAGCTGCCTCCATTCCCCTCTCATATTCAGTTGCTTCTTCCCTGGTGACAACATATCTTCCTTTTGCCTGATAATCAAAAAGGTAGGGGGCAGGAAGAGTAATAGGGACGACGTTGCGCCTGTCATAGATTTGTCGATAATGGAGGAATTGTTCATTCCTCTCAAGAAAATGATGATCAAACATAGCTTCTTTATCCAAATAAACAGGAGGTACAATCATATCCCCTTCTCGTGGAGCTATATTAAGAAAGTTAGCCACACGGGTTGCATAAATTCCTCCAAATAAATTCCCCCTTCTACTATTATTCTGTAACCTACGTGCAACTATTTCCCCCAAGTTATGACCTTTATAACCTGACACAGCACTCTTGAGGACACAAAGATCAGGGACACACATGTGACATGCTTCGTCCTTGCTGTTAATGCATCTACCAATAAAGAGAGCAAAATAATGCATAGCAGGAAAATGAATACTCCCTATGGTAGCTTGTGCTATGTCCCTAGATTCTCCCACAGTAATACTAGCAAGAAAATCTCTAAATTCAGAGTTGGGAGGATCATTAATGTTACCCCACTGCGGGAGTTTGCAAGCAGTTGTGAAATGCTCTAAATCCATGGTATAAGATGTATCATAAATATCAAACATGACACTAGGAGAATTACACGCAAAGATATATTCGAACCTCCACACAAAGGAATCAGTCAATTGATAATACTGAGGACACTTATCTTGTAAGAAGTCCTCCAGCTCGGCATTACGCACATACGCTTCAAATTCCTCCTTGAAGCCTGCTTTGACCATAAAATCATCGGATGGCCACTCACAAGCCCGTACATTTGCGTCCCTTGGCAATTTAACATCTTCCTCACGTATAGCAATCCTTAGCCCTTTCTTTGCCAAGGAACCTCCTTGGTACATTCTTCTAAGAATATTTCTTTTTCTGTAAATTTCTGAAATTTTAGTAACTTCAAAATAAAAGTGAATAAAACTAAACAAGATTGATAGCAACTACTCCTACAAGTGCCTAGAGCCTATATCATGCATTGGAATTGCTTGGGACCTAAAAAATTTAACATGCAAGCTCAAGAACACGGTCACCTATGCAGCAAAAGTTTGCAATGAATAAAGCACTAGAACAAAAATTAATTGGACCAATGGAGGAGTCACATACCAAGCAACAATCTCCCGAAGCAGTTTTGTGAATGGAGCTTTGAGCTAAGAGATCGAAAATCGCAGCAAAACGAGCTAGAACTCGTGCTTGAGCTGGATGGGGATTTTTTTTGGGTAGAAGATGAAGTGTGTGGGTGCTGGCATAAGTGGAGGGGAGCCACCAGGGGCCCACGAGTCAGGGGGGCGCCCTATAGGGGGAGGGGGGCGCCCTCCTCTCTCGTGGCCTGGTGTTTGCCCCTCCTGCAGTGTTTTCAGTGCCTAAAATCCTCAAATATTCCAGAAAAAACCATACTAAATTTGCAGGGCATTTGGAGCACTTTTATTTTCGGACTATTTTTTTAATGCACGGATAATTCGGAAAACAGCCCGATAATACTATTTTTGCTTTATTTAATCTAAATGACAGAAAGTAAAAAATAGGGTACAGAAGGTTGTGCCTTCTAGTTTCATCCATCTCGTGATCATCAAAATGAACCCACTAACAAGGTTGATCATGTCTTGTTAACAAACTCATTCCGAATAACACGGAACCGGAGACATTCCGAATAACACTAAGTTACCTCAATGGGGATATGAAAATCCCCAACAATAAGAATATCATACTTTTTCTTGACAGTAGGGAGAGGAAATTCAAAACCTCCAAAAATGATAGTTGGAACTTTTTCAATAGAATTGATGCTATGAACTTGAGATTGTTTCCTCGGAAAGTGTACCGTATGCTCATTACCATTAACATGAAAAGTGACATTGCCTTTGTTGCAATCAATAACAGTCCCTGCAGTATTAAGAAAAGTCTACCAAGGATAATAGACATACTATCGTCCTTGGGAATATCAAGAATAACAAAGTCCGTTAAGATAGTGACATTTGCAACCACAACAGGCACATCCTCACAAATGCCAACAGGTATAGCAGTTGATTTATCAGCCATTTGCAAAGATATTTCAGTAGGTGTCAACTTATTCAATTCAAGTCTACGATATAAAGAGAGAGACATAACGGTAACACCGGCTCCAAGATCACATAAAGCAGTTCTAACATAATTTCTTTTAATGGAGCATGGTATAGTTGGAACTCCGGGATCTCCAAGTTTCTTTGGTATTCCACCCTTAAGAGTGTAATTAGCAAGCATCGTGGAAATTTCAGCTTCTGATATCTTTCTTTTGTTTGTAATGATATCCTTCATATACTTAGCATAAGGATTTACTTTAAGCATATCAGTTAAGCGCATACGTAAGAAAATAGGTCTAATCATTTCAGCAAAGCGCTCAAAATCCTCATCATCCTTTGTCTTGGATGGTTTAGGAGGAAAGGGCATGGGTTTTTGAACCCATGGTTCTCTTTCTTTACCGTGCTTCCTAGCAACAAAATCTCTCTTACCATAACGTTGATTCTTTGATTGTGGGTTATCAAGATCAACAACAGGTTCAATCTCTACATCATTGTTTTTGCTAGGTTGAGCATCAACATGAACATTATCATTAACATTATCACCAGGTTCATGTTCATCACCTGATTGTGTTTCAGCATCAGAAATAGAAATAACATTGGGATTCTCAGGTGTGTCTACAGTAGGTTCACTAGAAGCATGCAAAGTCCTATCGTTTTTCTTTTTCTTCTTTTTAGAAGAACTAGGTGCCTCTAAATTATTTCTCTGAGAATCTTGCTCGATTCTCTTAGGGTGGCCTTCAGGATACAAAGGTTCCTAAGTCATTCTACCAGTTCTAGTAGCCACTCTAACATCAAAGTCATTTTTATTATTTAATTCATCAAGCAAATCATTTTGAGCTTTAAGTACTTGCTCAGCTTGAGTAGCAACCATAGAGGCATATTTGCTAACGCGGTGAAGTTCATCTTTAACTCTAGCCAGATTATTGCCTACGCGTCCTATCTCGAAAGCATTATTCTTTAGCTCTGTACCAACATAAGCATTAAAACTTTCTTGTCTAGCCATAAAGTCATCAAATTCATCTAAGCATGGTCTATGAAATTTAGTAGAGGGTATTTCAACTTTATCATATCTATAGAGAGAATTTACCTTTACTACCTGTGTCGGGTTATCAAGACAATATGGTTCTTCAGGCGGTATATTAAGACCATGTATTTCTTCAATAGGTGGTAAATTCTTAACATCTTCAGCTTTAATACCTTTCTCTTTCATTGATTTCTTTGCCTCTTGCATATCTTCAGGACTGAGAAATAAAACACCTGTCTTCTTCGGAGTGGGTTTAGGAATAGGCTCAGGAGTTGGCTCAATTGGTTCAGGAATTACTTCAGGAACTGGCTCGGGAAGAGTCCAATTATTTTCATTAGTCAACATATTATCCAATAGTATTTCAGCTTCATCGACTGTTCTTTCCCTGAAAACACAACCAGCACAACTATCCAAGTAGTCCCTGGAAGCATCAGTTAGTCCATTATAAAAGATATCAAGTATTTCATTTTTCTTAAGAGGATGATCAGGCAAAGCATTAAGTAACCGAAGAAGCCTCCCCCAAGCTTGTGGAGACTCTCTTCTTTAATTTGCACAAAATTATATATTTCCCGCAAGGCAGCTTGTTTCTTATGAGCAGGGAAATATTTAGCAGAGAAGTAATAAATCATATCCTGGGGACTACGCACACAACCAGGAGCAAGAGAATTATACCAAGTCTTAGCATCACCCTTTAATGAGAACGGAAATATCTTAAGGATATATAAATAATGAGACTTCTCATCATCAGTAAATAGGGTGGCTATATCATTCAACTTGGTAAGATGTGCCACAACAGTTTTAGATTCAAGGCTATAAAAAGGATCAGATTCAACTAAAGTAATAATTTCAGGATCAACAGAGAATTCATAATCCTTATCAGTAACATAGATAGGTGAAGTAGCAAAAGCAGGATCGGGTTTCATTCTATCATTAAGAGACTGCTGCTTCCATTTAGCTAATAATTTCTTAAGATCATTTCTATCATTGCAAGCAAGAATTTCCCTAGCAGCTTCTTCATTCATAACATAACCCTTAGGAACAACATGTAATACATAATCATTGGGGGAACCTTCATCATTACTATCATCAATAATAGGTTCTTCAATAATATCATTCCCCCTAACTCTAGCAAGTTGTTCATCAAGAAATTCACCTAATGGCAAAGTAGTATCATGCACAGAAGTAGTTTCATCATGCATAGCAGAAGTGGCATCATCAATAACATGCGACATATCAGAATTCATAACAGTAGTAGGTTTAGGTGTCGCAAGCCTACTAATAACGGAAGGAGAATCTAGTGCAGAGCTAGATGGCAGTTCCTTACCTCCCCTCGTAGTTGAGGGTAAAATCTTGGTTTTAGCGTCTTTCAAGTTCTTCATAGTGATCAACAGATATAAATCCCAAGTGACTCAGAGAATAGAGCTATGCTCCCCGGCAACGGCGCCGGAAATTAGTCTTGATAACCGACAAGTGTAGGGGATCACAACCACTTTCGAGGGTAAAGTATTCAACCCAAATTTATTGATTCGACACAAGGGGAGCCAAAGAATATTCTTGAGTATTAGCAGTTGAGTTGTCAATTCAACCACACCTGGATAACTTAGTATCTGCAGCAAAGTGTTTAGTAGCAAAAGTGGTATGATAATAATAGTAACGGTAGCAAAAGTAAAGATAAATGCTTTTGGGTTTTTGTAGTAGTTGTAACAGTAGCAACGGAAAAGTAAATAAGCAAAGAACAATATATGAAAAGCTCGTAGGCAATGGATCAGTGATGGATAATTATGCCGGATGCGATTCCTCATGTAATAGCTATAACATAGGGTGATATAGTAATAGCTCCAATTCATCAATGTAATGTAGGCATGTATTCCGTGAATAGTCATATGTGCTTATGGAAAAGAACTTGCATGACATCTTTTGTCCTACCATACCGTTGCAGCGGGGTCCTTACGGAAACTAAGGGATATTAAGTCCTCCTTTTAGTAGAGAACCGGAACAAAGCATTAGCACATAGTGAATACATGAACTCCTCAAACTACGGTCATCACCGAGAAGTATCCCGATTATTGTCACTTCGGGGTTGTCGGATCATAACACATAATAGGTGACTATAGACTTGAAATATAGGATCAAGAACACACATATATTCATGAAAACATAGTAGGTTCAGATCTGAAATCATGGCACTCGGGCCCGAGTGACAAGCATTAAGCATAGCAAACTCATAGCAACATCAATCTCAGAACATAGTGTATACTAGGGATCAAACCCTAACAAAACTAAATTAATTACATGTTAAATCTCATCCAACCCATCACCGTTCAGCAAGCCTACGATGGAATTACTCACGCACGGTGGTGAGCATCATGAAATTGGTGATGGAGGATGGTTGATGATTACGACGGCGACGAATCCCCCTCTCCAGAACCTCGAACGGACTCTAGATCACCCCTCCTGGGAGAGATTAGGGCTTGGCGGCGGCTCCGTGTCGTAAAACGCGATGAAACTTTCTCCTTGATTTTTTTCTCCCCAAACGTGAATATATGGAGTTGGAGTTGAGGTCGGTGGAGGTCCAGGGGGCCCACGAGATAGGAGGCCGCGCCCTAGGGGGGGCTGTCTTGTGGACAGCCTGTGGGCCCCCTGGCATTGATTCTTTCACCAAAAAATCTTATTAATTCCAAAAAGTGCCTCCGTGGATTTCCAGGACATTTCGAGAACTTTTCTTTTCTACACATAAAACAACATCATGGTAGTTCTGCTGAAAACAACGTCAGTCCGGGTTAATTTCATTCAAATCATGCAAGTTAGAGTTCAAAACAAGGGCCAAAGTGTTTGGAAAAGTAGATACGTTGGAGACGTATCAGGGCGCCGCCCAGCCGCCTAACGCTCCCGCCCCCTTCTGCCATCGTCTGGTCCTGTTGTCCAGTGGACGACAGTCCAACGCGGCCCCTCGTGGCGTCGTCCGAAGCAGCCCCGTGCCGAGGGGGCACGTTTGGGGCGGCGCGGGCTGCTCCATGAGGCTGGTTGGCGCCGAGAGGCTCTCCGTGGTCCCTCAGAGAGGGCGCGCGACTGTGTTGGGGATGAGCGCGCGCCCCCATCATCGCCTGCGACGTGGGGAGGGTGCAGAATGGCACCGCCCCCCTGCATGCCGCATCCAGCAGCTCAGCGACCCGTTCCAGCAGGGCGTCGCGGCCGCTCTCAAGCAGCCTGCACCACAGAAGCTCACGAGCTACGATGACCGCCGCCCGCATGTTCGCTTGTTCCCTGCGCGAGTGCGGGGCAGTTGCTGTAGCGATGTTCGCAGATCGCGCAACTGCGCAGCTGCGGCACGGCCCTAGAGGAGAAGGCTGCGCCGTGCGCCCCCCGCGACCGGTCGCCCCCGGCGGAACGCGGGCCGCGAGCAGGGCAGAGTGGAGGTCTTCTTCGTCGGTGGGTGCCTTCGAGGAGGTCTGGACGACCCAGTGATCGACATGGTCTCTCGGGGCATCGGCCATGGCGTCGGTGGAGCGGAGGAGGACTGGTCGATGGAAGAGGAGATCCGACGCACCCCTACCCGGCGCGCCAAATGTCGGATTTCAGGGTCCGGCAACCCATGAGAGGTTCGAACACTGGGGCGCGTGCGGAGATCTCAACCTGCCCAGCCTGCCTACTCACGATCCTCCCTAGCCTAGCGCAAAGAGCTCACAGAGACACAACGAAACAAATATTTATACTGGTTCGGGCCACCGTTGTGGTGTAATACCCTACTCCAGTGTGGTGTGGTCCATTTCCTCGAGGGGCTATGGATGAACTAGTTACAAGGATGAACAAGCCTCAGGAGGTGAGGTGTTCTTGAGCAGGTGTGGTGCTCTACTTGCTCTGGTTTTGGTCCCCCTCCAATGGTGGTGGCTAAGTCCTATATATAGTCGCCTTGGTCCTCTTCCCAAATATGAGTGGGAAGGGATTCCACAACGGCGGGATTTGAAAGGAGACAAGTAGTACAGTCTATCCTGTCAAAACTAGTCTTCGCCTGCGAAAAGCCTCTGGTCATGACGCCGCGGTGAGCTCGGTGATGACCTCCATCCTGCCGTCCTGATGGTCTTGGTCTTGTTGCACCAGAATGGAAGCCTTTGGCTGATTCCTCGGGACTCCGCGCCTGTGGCTTGCCGCCCTTGCACCGAAGAGGAAACCTACGCCCTGGCGCCCGCCTCGCCTTGGTCGTCATGGCTCACGTCAGCTGAGCCTCATGAGGTAGCTGCATAAATCTCTCCGCCCCTCAGGAGCCCTCCCGAGGAGGCCAGCTCCTTCGGGGGTCTTGGTGTTGTCCGCCTCACGAGGCTTGGCCCCTCGTGAGGGTCTTGTGGTGTTGATGTCGAAGCTAGGCCGCACCAGGCCATCGATGGAGCCACGTGGTGGGCTGCAGGCAGGCAGGACTAGATACCCCCAAGTCCAGGACGCCGACAGTTAGAGATGTTGAAGTCTTGTGTGGGAATATTAAATATCCTAATGATTTTCTTTTTCTTGGTTCCCCACAAGATGACTTTTGTCCCATTACATTTGGTAGACCCTTCTTGAATACTGTTAATGCTAAGGTAGACTGCAAAAAGGATATTCTTTCTGTTGGTTTAGGCGATATGTCCCATGACTTTAATTTTGCTAAATTTCGTAGACAACCCCATGATAAAGAATTGCCTAGTAAAGATGAAATTATTGGTCTTGCTTCTACTGTCGTGCCTCCCAATGATCCTTTAGAACAATATTTGCTAGACCATGAATGTCGGTGTTCTGGGAACGGGGGTCCCCAGACTTGCCTGCCTGCGGCCTGCGGCGTGGCTCAAGCAGTGGCCCAGTACGGACCGTCTTCACCAACCCAAGCTCAAGACCCTCGCGAGGGGCCAAGCCTCGTAGGGCGGACGACACAAGGCTTCCTCAGGGGCGGCCTCACCAGGTAGGCTCGCGAGGAGGTGGAGAGATCAAGGCAAGGAGTACATCGCGAGGTGCTCGTGATGCAAGCCATGACGACCGAGACCAGGCGGGTGCCAGGCGGGCGCGAGCCGGTGCAGTGTCCTCGTTTCCTCTTTGGTGCAAAGGGATCAAGCGCAGGCACGGAGTACCGAGGCATCAAGCAAATGTTACCATATCGGTGCAACGCGACCAAGACCAGCAGGACGGCATGACGGAGGTCACTGTGGAGCCCAAAACGGCGTCATCGCCAGTACCTTTGGCAGTCGAAGACCAACTTTAGTCAGGATAACTTGTACTAGTTGTCCCCCTTCAAAACGGCCGTTGTTGGCTCCCTTCCCGCTCAATATTTGGAAAGAGGACCAGGGCCCCTATAAATAGAGATAGACACCACAGTAGAAGGCATCTAGATCTCACCTAGAGCCGACAGAGACAGAGCCATTCCTCTCCAAGCACACCACCACAAGAACACCCCTCGCGAGGCTGTTCCTCCTCTGTACTGTTGATCATCAGCCCCAGAGGCAATCCACCACCACACACTAGAGTAGGGTATTACATCACAACGGTGGCCTGAACTAGTATAAACCTTGTGTCCCTCATGTTGTTCATCGTGTAGCTTAGACTCGCGGCGAGGCTTTGGGGCGTGGATCGGTAGGGAGAAGATCTTTGTGCACACCCTAGAGTTGAAACCTTAATGGTTTTGCCGGAACCCGATATCCAACATTTGGCGCGCTAGGTAGGGGTGCGCCAGAGCTCTCCCTTCCGTCGACCCGCTCTCCATCAACACCGCACTTCGCCCTCATGGCAGACAAAGCGCCGCCCGCTCCGGCGGCCGTTGCCAGCGCTGGGGCCAGGGGGCTCCGAGCCTTGGCCCCCACCTTGCGATAGGTGTAGTGGCCGCACAAGTTCAAGCCAGAGATGCCACCGCTCTACAACGGCGCGATGGACCCGCTAGTTTTCTGTAGGCGTATGAGGAGGCCGTCTTCAAGGCCGGGGGCGATGACAAGGTGTTGGCCAACTGGCTTCCCATGGCCCTCACCGGCATCCCGCGCATGTGGCTGCTCCACCTGCCAACGGCCTCTATGGCCTCCTGGGAGGAGCTGCGCCACCTCTTCCTCGCCCACTACGCTGCGCCGGCGCCCCCGGTTGTCGCAGCTCTCCTGGGCGGCTCGCAGGCGCCACCCTCGGGCCGCCACGTCAAGCCGTTCATCCGCCATATCAGCGCCGCCCTCACGCAGCACGGAGCTCCTCCGGGTTTGGGCGGCACCCGAGGCCGACCTGACATTCAGCTCCGACGATCACCCCGTCAACACTGCATGCTCGGGTGCGCTCCCAATGCTTTGCACGCCCACCATCTGCAAGGTGGCCATCACCAGGACCCTCATCGATGGCGCTGCCGACCTCAACATGCTCTCAGTGGAGGCCTTCAGCCTCCTCCATGTGCCGCTGGAACGGCTCCAACCCAGCAAGCCCTTCTCAGGCGTCGGAGGCGGCTCCTCCAGCTCCCTGGGGCATATCCGCCTTCCGGTGACCTTCGGCACCCACGACAACTTCCGCACGGAGCTGGTCAACTTCGACATTGCTCACATCGGCCTCCCATAGAACGCCATCCTCGGCTACCCCACCTTGGCACAATTCATGGCAGCAACCCATCCGGCCTACAACCTCATGAAGATGCCCGGGAGCAGCGGTGTCCTCACTGTGGCTGGAGATACCAAAGACGCTATGCAGGGGCTCAAGCTCGCTCTCAATATGGCTGCAGCAGCGCAGCCAGCCAACACTGACACCCCCAGGCCAAGGGGCTGCGTCGACCAAGAAGAAGCAGCTGTTCACCCAAGACAAGGCAGAAACCAAGTAGGTACCAGTTGATGAGGATGGGTCCTCCGGCGCCACCTTCACCATAGGTGCCAATCTCGACCCCGACAAGGAGGAGGCACTGGTGAAGTCCTGTGCGCGAACAAGGAGGTGTTTGTGTGGGAACCCAAACAGCTAGCGGGGGTCCCAAGACAGGTGATTGAGCACCACCTAAATGTGTGCCCTAATGTACGCCCCGTGAAGGACCAGAAAGCAAGGCGACAGTCCACCGAGAAGCAAGCCTTCATCGTCCAAGAAACCCGCAAGCTGGAAGCTGCAGGTGTCATTCGTGAGGTTCGCTACCCCGAATGGCTGGCAAACCCTGTGGTTGTGCCAAAGAAGGGAGGAAAGGAGTGCATGTGCGTCAACTTCACCAACCTTAGTAAGGCCTGCCCTCAAGATCCATTCCCACTCCCCCACATCGACCAAATTGTCGACTCCACCGCTGAGTGCGACCTGTTGTGCTTCCTGGATGCCTTTTCGGGGTATCATCAAATCAAGATGGCGATAGAAGACGTGGAGAAGACTGCCTTCCTGACCCCGTGAGGGGTGTACTACTACACCTGCATGCCGTTCGGGTTGTGCAACGCGGGCGCAAATTTCTAGCGACTGATGCACATCGCCCTGGAACGGCAGCTCGGGAGAAACGCCGAGGCCTATGTCGATGACATTGTGGTGAAGTCTCAGGAGGCGAAGACCCTGATACAGGACCTGGAAGAAACCTTCGCGAGCCTTCGTGAAGTGGTCCTGCAGCTCAACCCGAAGAAGTGAGTGTTTAGCGTTCCCTCCGGCAAGCTTCTGGGCTTCCTCGTGTCCCATAGGGGGATCGAGGCCAACCCAGAGAAGGTCAAGGCAATCGAAGACATGAGTCCGCCGCAAACCCTCAGGGAAATGCAGAAGCTCGCCGGGCGTGTAACTGTGTTAGGGCGCTTCATCTCCAAGCTGGGGGAACACGCCCTGCCCTTCTTTAAGCTAATGAAGAAGAAGGGCCCGTTCGAATGGACACAAGAGGCCGACGAAGCGTTTCAAGACCTCAAGAAGTACCTGACCAGCCCTCCGGTGATAGTGGCGCAACGCCCTCAGGAGCCCCTAGTGCTCTACCTCTCCGCCACGCCCTACTCCACCAGTGCAGCTCTGGTGGCAATTCGGGAAGAGCGCCAGGCTTAGGCCGTATCGCGGCTGAACGCGGCCCCAACCGCAGCAGCACCAGACCAAGAAAGCCTCGCGAAGACCACGAACTTGGCAGATAGGGACCCGCCTCAACAGGAAGACACCCCCGGGGCTAAAGGGGCTTCGCCAAGCAGCCAGGAGTTGGGGCTTCGACGTCTCAGGAGGCGCTCAACTCTTCGGAGGGCGCGGGCTCCGTCAGCGCACCCACCCTCGTCGAGCATCCTGTGTATTTTGTCAGCACGGTGTTGCGGGATGCAAGGGCACGATACCCCATGCCTTAGAAGCTCTTGCTCGCACTATTGGTGGCCTCGCGCAAGTTGCGGCATTACTTTCAAGGTCACCCCATCAAGGTTGTCTCGGCCTACCCATTGGAAAGGGTGCTCTGGAGCCCCAATTCTGCTGGAAGGGTCTCCTAGTGGAACATTGAACTGCAAGCGTTTCAGTTGGAATTCAGCACGACCAGAGTCATCAAGGGGGCCGTACTTGCAGATTTTGTGGCAGAATGGACAAAAGCGCCAGGGCTTGAAGCAGGTGAAGATCGGTCACTCTCCCCAGGAAGCGAGGCACCGGATGACTGGGTCATGTACTTCGATGGGGCATTCTCGCGACATGGTGCGGGGGCCGGCGCGGTGCTTCTATCCCCCACTCAGGACAAGCTCTATTATGCTGTACAACTCTGTTTCCAGCATGGCGAGAAGGTCTCCAACCACATAGCAGAATACGAAGGCCTCATAGCGGGCTTAAAGGCTGCATCAGCACTAGGGGTGAAGCGCCTCATCATCAAGGGCGACTCACAGCTCCTCGTCAACTTCTCCAACAAAGTGTATGAGCCAAAGGATGAGCACATGGAGGCGTATCTTGCAGAGGTATGCAGGATGGAAAAGCAGTTTTGGGGGCTGGAGATGCAGCATGTGCCCCGCGGCACCAACCAAGAGGCTGATGACATCGCGAGAAGGGCGTCCAGGCGGTTGCCTGAGGAGCCTGGCGTTTTCGAGGAACGGCTCTTCAAGCCCTCGGCAGCACCATCACTATCAAGCACACCACAACCTCGGGAAGAGCTCCCTCAATCCCCTGCCTCAAGAACCCCGGCCTGTGGCCCGACCTCGGGAGCATGCTTGCTCCTAGCGCTCGAGCCTCGGGAGGGATGCTGGACTGTAGAGTTCAAGGATTACCTGATGCAAGGGACTTTACCAGAGAAAGAAGAGGACGCGGAACGCGTGGCCCAGCAGGCCATGACCTACTGCATCCAAGACGGAGAGCTCTACCGAAGCGGCCAAATGATGTTTCCATGCATTGCATCTCCAGGGAACAGGGGAAGGAGTTGCTGGCAGACATTCACGGTGGAGATTGTGGGCACCACTCGTCATCACGAACCCTTGTTGGCAAGGCATTTTGCAGCGGGTTTTACTGGCCTACAACACTCAACGATGCAATCGAGCTGGTGAAGGCTTGCGAAGCCTGTCAATTCCACGCCAAGCAGATCCATTAGCCAGCTCAGGGCCTGCAAACCATCCCACTCTCGTTGCCGTTTGCGGTCTGGGGGCTGGATATCTTGGGCCTATTCCCTCGGGCGCCTGGGGGCTACTGCTACCTCTATGTTGCCATCGACAAGTTCACCAAATGGGCGGAGGTGGAGGCTGTCCGCACCATCCCGGCTGGTTTTGCAGTCAAATTCATCAAGGGCCTCATGAGCCGATTCGGGGTCCCTAATCGCATCATCACTGACAACGGTTCACAGTTCACCAGCAATGTCTTCAAAACATATTGTGCTAACCTTGGAACGCAGATATGCTACACTTCGGTGGCACATCCCCGGAGTAACGGCCAGGCTGAACGCACCAACGCAGAGGTCTTGAAATGCCTCAAAACCAGGACCTTCAAGAAGAAGCTGGAGGCCTGCGGCATGGGCTGGTACGATGAGCTCTAGTCCGTGCTGCGGTCCATCCGCACTACCGCCACCAAGTTGACTGGTGAGACCCCGTTCTTCCTCGTCTACGGAGCAGAGGCGGTCCTCCCTCACGAGGTCAGGCGTCGCTCCGCGCGGGTCCTAGCATTTGATGAAGTGCAGCAGGACGCCATGCAGGGGATGGACCTCGTGCTGGGGGAGGAACACTGACGGGAGGCCACGCTATGAGCACCAATATACCAGCAGGCGCTGCGGTGGTACCACTACCGCTACATCCGCCCCAGGACTCTTGAGGTAGGTGACCTCGTGCTCAGGCGGGTGCTCTCCAGGGAAGGGCTGCACAAACTCTCGCCCATGTGGGAGGGCCCATTCAAGGTTGTTCATGTTTCTAGACCTGGAGCCGCGCGCTTGGAGACCCAGGAAGGGGTGCCCATTCCGAACGCGTGGAACATTCAGCACCTCCGGAGGTTCTACCCTTAAAGTAAGGCCCAGTGCCTGTAAAGAAGGCCCAGTGCATGTGAAGAAGGGCCTAGTGCCTGTAAAGAAGGCCCAGTGCCTGTGAAGAAGGGCCCATTGCCTATAAAGAAGGCCCGGTGCCTGTGAAGCTCGCCGCCCCAAGAAGGGCCCAATGCCTATAAAGAAGGCTCAGTGCCTGTGAAGCTCACCGCCCCAAGAAAGGCCCGGTGCCTGTGAAGAAGGCCCAGTGCCTGTGAAGCTCACCGCCCGTGACACTCTGACGTAATAATGAGTTGGGGATGTACACGCCCCGGAGTCTCCGGAGTGCCGCCCTTGGGCCTCGGGGGCTCCCGCCCACGCCTAGTGGAAGCACTTAGCTCCGCACTGGTGAGAAGACGATGAAGACTAGACTAGGTGCCGGACGCGACTTTTCATTTGCTTTTCGCAGTTGGCTTGTTCTCCCTTGTTTGAAACTTTATTGGAGTTGCTTCTAGTGTTCTTTGCCGACCCCTGCTCTTGTTCTCTGTCTTTGGTTTTCGCCTGGATCGTTCTCTCTCTCGCAAGCCTCGCGAGGGGGCTACGCGGGCGCCCTCGTGAGCCCTTTCTCGCCTGATTTTGTGAGGCTCCCTCACTCAAGTTTACAGCGGGAGCACCCCTCCCGGTCCATGCCCCACGGGCATCGCAACGCAAAACGCCGGACCTAAGCTGGTCACCCTCGCGACAAAAGGTTCGAAAGCTATTCTCCCGACTGATCTTTGCAGACCTCAAGACACCCGGCGAGGCCTTAGGCAAGTACCTCGCGAGGCAGAAACTGCAGCGAACCTCCCGAGCTAAGTTGTTCCTACGCACAAGCACATAGCCGCAACACCATAACACAGCACGGGAACGGTAAAAATATCATAATAATTAGGGATGATAGTCTTCCACGCCCCCCCACGAGGGTCCATACTTCTCTCTCTCTCTCAATGCAGGAAAAGGAGAAAAACAAAATGAAAGCGACGCGCCCCGCGACGGCTCGTGAGGAGGGATCCGCACCGCCCTCCTGAGCTCAATCAGACTCCGCCTCGCGCTTCACCGGGGTACGGCAGCGGTACGACCCGCTACCACCCTCAAAGCAGGTGCGGTGATGTGGTGGCTGATCAAGGCCATCGCTGGAGGAGCTGTCACTGGAGGAGGAGCCTGTGAAGCTCGGCGAGCTGCGGACGCCGCCAGGAGCGGGTTCGCCTTCGCCCTCATTATGGCCGTCCCCAAGGCCAAGCACCTCATCACCGTTGTCGTCTTCGGGGCAGCACCCAGCACGGCGGCCGTCTTCCCCGAACACCCTCACGTAGAGGGTCACGTCGCCGCCGAACTTGAAGTGCAGGGTGCAGCGCCAGCCGAGGCCACGCGCACGAGCAAACGTGTGCTAGCCGCAGGCCAGGGCCACGTTCCGAGCGACGGAGATCTCCACCACGACCTAGGAAGCCCTGCTGCAGCAACCGTCTGCCTGCAGCCAGAGCCCACCAGGTCCATCGGCCGGTAGTTCGCCGGCAAAGAAGCAGGGGAGCTGGAGCCAGTTGCCTGCCGGATCTGCCGACCACACGACAAACTCTAGCAGCACCTCTGCCAAGTGAAAGCATGGCCGAGGAGGCTGCGCAGCCACGACACGTCTTCCCCCGCCAACCGTGCGGCCATCACCGCACGAAGGACCACCACCGCGACCACGAGGAGCCGCTGCAGGAGTCGCGGAGTGTTTGCGGGGACGACCATGGCTGCGCTTGGGCGGAGGAGAGCCGGGCCCTTCCTGGCAAGCCTTCCCCTTTTCCGCGGCCAAGAACCTCTTCCTGGGCGCCATGGGACACAGCAAGAAACTAGAGCAAACAACTGGAGCAAGGAGGAAGAAGAAACAGGCGG
>NC_041387.1:334913471-334961348 GCF_002162155.2 Triticum dicoccoides | reverse complement strand
GGGGGGGGCTTGCGCCCCTCCACATTTATAGCCCAAAAGAGGCCAACCGTCGGCCTCCATGATTGCAGGTAATCATGGCTCTTTTTGCATGCAACAAGGACTCGTCAAATCGGGAAGTTGCCGAGGCAGCGTGGGGGAGCGGAGACGCCCACGTCCAATCAACCGCCACGCAACGACCAAGGCCGCAGGCTGTTGGGGCCTGCAGCGCTCCACACTTGCCCTTTGGCTTCGCTGCTAAGCTAAGTCCGAGCGTGCCTTGGGCCTGGGGCTACTGTCAGCATTCTAGAAACGGGGGTCCCCAGACTTGCCTGCCTGCGGCCTGCGGCGTGGCTCAAGCAGTGGCCCAGTATGGACTGTCTTCACCAACCCAAGCTCAAGACCCTCGCGAGGGGCCAAGCCTCGCGGGGCGGACGACGGAAGGCTTCCTCAGGGGCGGCCTCACCAGGCAGGCTCGCGAGGAGGTGGAGAGATCAAGGCAAGGAGTACCTCGTGAGGTGCTCGTGATGCAAGCCATGACGATCGAGACCAGGCGGGCGCTAGGCGGGCGCGAGCCGGTGCAGTGTCCTCGTTTCCTCTTTGGTGCAAAGGGAGCAAGCGCAGGCGTGGAGTACCGAGGCATCAAGCAAATGTTACCATATCGGTGCAACGAGACCAAGACCAGCAGGACGGCAGGACGGAGGTCACCGTGGAGCCCAAGACGGCGTCATCGCCAGTACCTTTGGCAGTCGAAGACCAACTTTAGTCAGGATAACTTTTACTAGCTGCCCCCCTTCAAAATAGCCGTTGTTGGCTCCCTTCCCGCTCAATATTTGGGAAGAGGACCAGGGCCCCTATAAATAGAGATAGCCACCACAATAGAGGGCATCTAGATCTCACCTAGAGCCGACAGAGACGGAGACATTGCTCTCCAAGCACACCACCACAAGAACACCCCTCGACAGGCTGTTCCTCCTCTGTACTATTCATCATCAGCCCAGAGGCAATCCACCACCACACACTAGAGTAGGGTATTACACCACAACGGTGGCCTGAACTAGTATAAACCTTGTGTCCCTCGTGTTGTTCATCGTATAGCTTAGACTCGCGGCGAGTCTTTGGGGCGTGGATCGGTAGGGAGAAGATCTTTGTGCACACCCCAGAGTTCGAACCTTAAGGGTTTTGCCGGAACCCGATATCCGATAATGAAAATGATATGTTTATGAATGAAAGAAGGGAAATAGATGAAATATTGTTTAAACAGGGACCTATATTGAAACACAACTTGCCTGTTGAAATCCTAGGGGATCCTCCTCCACCCAAGGGTGATCCTAATTTGAGCTTAAACCATTACCTGATACTCTTAAATATTCTTATCTTGATGAAAAGAAGATATATCCTATTATTATTAGTGCTAACCTTTCAGAGCATGCGGAAGAGAATTTATTGAAAACTCTGAAGAAGCATCGTGCCGCTATTGCATATACTCTTGATGATCTTAAGGGCATTAGTCCCACTCTATGCCAGCACAAAATAAAACTGGAGAAAGACGCTAAACCAGTTGTTGATCACCAACGATGGTTAAATCCTAAGATGAAAGAAGTGGTAAGAAATGAAATACTAAAGCTTCTAGAGGCAGGTATAATTTATTATGTTGCTGATAGTCAGTGGGTAAGTCCTGTCCATTTTGTCCCTAGGAAGGGAGGTATTACTGTTGTTCCTAATGACAAGGATGAATTGATCCCACAAAGAATTGTTACAGGTTATAGAATGGTAATTAGTTTCCACAAATTAAATAAAGGTACTGGAAAAGATCATTACCCTCTACCTTTTATTGATTAAATGCTAGAAAGATTATCCAAACATACACATTTTTGCTTTCTAGATGGTTATTCTGGTTTCTCTCAAATACCTGTGTCAAAAGAGGATCAGGATAAGACCACTTTTACTTGCCCTTTCGGTACCTTTGCTTATAGACGTATGCCTTTTGGTTTATGTAATGCACCTGCTACCTTTCAAAGATGTATGCATGCTATATTCTCTGACTTTTGTGAAAAGATTGTTGAGGTTTTCATGGATGATTTCTCCGTGTATGGAACTTCTTTTGATGATTGCTTAAGCAACCTTGATTGAGTCTTGCAGAGATGTGAAGAAACTAATCTTGTCTTGAATTGGGAGAAGTGCCACTTTATGGTTAATGAATGTATTGTCTTGGGGCATAAAATTTCTGAAAGAGGTATTGCAGTTGATAAAGCTAAAGTAGATGCTATTGAAAAGATGTCGTGTCCTAAGGACATCAAAGGTATAAGAAGTTTCCTTGGTCATGCCGATTTTTATAGGAGGTTCATTAAAGACTTCTCAAAAATTTCTAGGCCTCTGACTAATCTCTTACAAAAAGATGTTCCTTTTGTCTTTGATGATGATTGTGTAGAAGCATTTGAAATACTTAAGAAAACCTTGATTTCTGCACCTATTGTTCAGCCACCTGATTGGAATTTACGTTTTGAAATTATGTGTGATGCTAGTGATTATGTTGTAGGTGTTGTTCTAGGACAAAGAGTTGATAAGAAATTAAATGTTATCCAATATGCTAGTAAAACTTTAGACAGTGCCCAGAGAAACTATGCTACTACTGAGAAAGATTTTTTTGCGGTTGTATTTGCTTGTGATAAGTTCAGACCTTATATTGTTGATTCCAAAGTAACTATTCCCACTGATCATGCTACTATTAAATATCTATGGAAAATAAAGATGCTAAACCTAGACTTATTAGATGGGTTCTCTTGCTACAAGAATTTGATTTGCATATTATTGATAGAGAGGGAGCTGAGAACCCCATTGCAGACAACTTGTCTAGATTAGAGAATATTCTTGATGACCCGCTACCAATTGGTGATAGCTTTCCTGATGAACAATTAGTTGTCATAAATGTTTCTCATACTGCTCCATGGTGTGTTGATTACGCTAATTACATTGTTGCTAAATTCATACCACCTAGTTTCACATACCAACAAAAGAAAAAGGTTTTCCATGACTTAAGACATTACTTTTGGGATGATCCAAACCTTCATAAAGAAGGAGTAGATGGTGTTATTAGACGTTGTATACCTGAGCATGAACAGGAACAGATCCTACGCAAGTGTCACTCCAAGGCATATGGAGGACACCACGCTGGAGATAGAACTGCACATAAGGTATTACAATCCAGTTTTTATTGGCCTACTCTCTTCAAAGATGCCCGTAAGTTTGTCTTGTCTTGCCATGAATGTCAAAGAATTCGCAATACTAGTAGACGTCAAGAAATGCCTATGAAGTATTCACTTGTTATTGAACCATTTGATGTTTGGGGCTTGGACTATGTCGTGGAATTGTCATGGCAGATGTCCTAGTGTGAGGACTTAGTCGTGGAACCATCGCCACTAGGTTAGCTTAAAGGGGTTAAACGGGACAAAGGACATAGGGAGTTTATACTGGTTCGGCCCCTTGCAATGAAGGTATAAGCCTAATCTAGTTTGAGGCGGTATTGCTTATGTCTCGATTACCAGGGAGTGATTTCGCTTGACTTAGCTTTCGATCTCTTGTTTCTTTCCCTGAGCCGCCGCCGAGTCGTCCCTTTATATACACAAGTTAACCCAGCGGCTCATGGAGTCCCAGCCAGCTTATAAACATGTTCGGCTCGGTGACTAAATATACTTGCCTTACAATATAAGTCATACACATACGACAGTTTACCCCTATGGGCCTTAAGTTGCCTTTGGGATTTGGGCCCTCGCCTATGAACCGCCATCTTCAACATCTTCACGGGCTTTGTATTAATGAACCGCCATTGGTATGACCCGACCCCTCCTGGGCGGGTCATACCCAATAGTCATATCCGCAACATTAGGCCCCAGATTGATTTGAACCTGTTCATGTCAATCTTCAACACTTAGAAAAATCCTTCCTTCTTTATTCTTGCGAGATCTCATAACCTGCCATGACGTCACCTCCTGCGATTGTAGTAACCCGTCGTGACGTCACCTGTCATTATTATTACACAAAGCCTAAATCTTAATAAATCTTTTCTTTTAATGAAGCTCCGAAAATCGAGGCGTCTGCGCCGTCACATATCCATTTTTTGGTCTACTCGATTCCCACGCATGTCACTTATCCTTCTAGCCTTATAAATAGGGCCAAGGGTTCCTTTCCACTCTCCCCCCTCTACATTCTCGTCTTCAACCTTGCGGCACATCTGCACATCTGAACACCGCCGTCGCCGACCTCACCAACTTCCTCGACTCCAGCCGCTGCATCGACCTACATGAGACCAGAGAAATGCGGCGCCTCTCCATTGCTTAGCGGACCCAGTAAGCATCTTAACTTCCCTGCCGTAGATCTCCATTAGGGTTTCTGAAGTTCTTCGGAGTTCTTCATCGTTCTTCACAGCACCTTTGCTTACTCCTTATTTGGATCCAAAGATGGCCTTAAAAACGCGCGGAATCTAATTCCATACCTTCTCTTAATCACCGAATGTGCTTCCCAGATGTAGAAATCCTGTCAACATGCTAGTTCTTCCACTGCTGCGATACTAAGTTTTGTTTTTATTTATTTTCCGAACAGCGTCAGATCCAAAATAGACTGCACCAATCTGTAAAACCTATTTATCCAACACTTAGCAGAATTTTTCTTCTTGATAGATCTTAACTATCAGTATTGTCATGGCGGCTTACATCACCAGTTATAGCTAGTCACATGTCATTAGGCCCCATTTAAGCCGCCAATATATACTGTGGACTTTTATCTCCGGCTTAGCAAATCAATTTAAACCGGCCATATTTCTTTTAGGCTTTTCTCTTACGATGTCGAAGACAATTACCTCATGTAATTGGGTTCCTTCCATTGTCACCAAAAATACGCTTGAAGATTTGTCAAAATCGGCTATTTGCCCGCAAAAGATGTCCTGTATTGGCGCTCTCCAAAGCCAAATGAGAAGAAACCTCAGCCGCGGGATGGTGAGGTCATTGTTTTTACTGATCATATGAACCGGGGCTTCTCACCACCTGGATCTAAGTTTTTCCGAGATGTTCTGCACTTCTTTCAACTGCATCCTCAAGACATCGGACCCAACTGCATGTCAAATATCTGTAACTTTCAAGTGTTCTGTGAAGTATACCTTCAAGAGGATCCTAGTGTTGAACTCTTTAGGGAATATTTTTATCTGAACCGGCAGAATGAATTTACCAATGGCCCCAGCTTAGAACTTGGCGGGGTCTCAATTCAACGAAGAAGAGATGCTATATTCCCCTATGCCCACTTGCCAAGCCATCCCGGAGATTGGAACCAGACATGGTTTTATTGTAAAGACACCTCTCCGGCTGACGAGAATCCATTACCGGGTTATCGTGTCCAGTGACTTGATCCAAAACATCATCTTCCTGAAAAGCTTACCGCTGCTGAACATGCCAAACTTGCACCCACTATCGCAAAGGTCAAAGCCCTACTGGGCAATGGTTTAACCGGAGTTTACTTGCTTCGGTGCTCGGTTTCCTGGCGATTCATACCCTTGAGCCGCCGATCCGTCTTAATGTGCACTTATACGGGTGATGCAAAAGATCCACTACGCCACAACTCTGATTGTTTAACTGATAATGCAATCAATGAAATGACAAAAACCCTTCTGAACAAGAGTCTGGAAAACTGCAGCAAAGTGGGATTGAACCCTTTCTGCGAATCTAACCCGACACCAGATGTGAGTCTCTAAATCACATATTTTACCTTATCATTCAAAGGTTCTATTAACTCAACCCTTGTTGATTTTCACAGACTGAATCCGATTTTTGGAATAAAGAATATGACCATGAAGCTGCCAAGAAAGCCAGAGCCAAAACAAAAGCCGTCAAGAGAACTGCCAATAAGAACAAGAAGAAATTAAGCACTTCTGAGATGTTTGAATTGGAGACAACTCTGAGTCGGAGGTAGCTCTTGATTCCATTGGCTCCTTTCTCAACTATCTTATTGACACTGATTATCATCAGGATGACACGGGGGCCAGTCAAGCGGTCGAAGAAGAGGTAACTCTCATTTCCTCCGACTTAGAGCCTTTGCCAAGACAGAAAATTCGACGAGTAACCCGGAAAGTAAGCTTTTCACACCCCTTAGCTCATCTGGATCCTCACTTTCTTTTGAAGCAACAATAGCATGAGAACCTACGGCAAACTCAGACCAGCGGAGGTGAAGAATTATCTTCCGGCTTACCAAATACTCCAGCTCCACACAAATGTCGAAACGAGGTCATCTCAAATTTAAACTCTTTTTATCCTCTGGTGGGTCTTATTCGCCAGCCACTTAATTCTTTCGATTCAAACTATCAGGAGACTTCTCGCTCCTCTTCCGGTGACTCATCACAGACCCAGCTGCCGGCTTTCAAAACTGCCCCTGGGTAACAACAATTATTTTTTATTTTCTTCCTCCTTGGGCTCTTATCCTTGTACTGACCTCTCATAACTCATGCATTGGAAAAGCAAAAACTAGCAAGAAGGAAAAGGTGATCAAGCCGGCTGAAGACCCCAAAGTTCCTGAACTGGAGCAACAAATTCCAGCGTCCGACACCTCCGCACCACAAGCAGAAGAACCTATTCATGATGTTCCACCAGAAATTCCTGACCTTTCCGTCGACCAGACAAACAACAGTCCTTTGAATACGAACCATCAGGCTCAATTAAACCGACTGGAACACTCTGATAACATGATGATCACTAGCATCGGCTTCAGAGAGCCGAGAAAACCTACTGTATTGGCCAAATACTCCACCAAAGAAGAATATATTGAGAAGAGAAAAGTGAGATTTGACGTTGCCAACTACTCTCAATTGAGCATTAGTGAAGAATTCTCTAGTTATCTCAACCAAGTGCACACCAGCCGCGACCTTGAAGTTGACATGGTGAAGCAGATGCATAAAAAATATGAGGTATGGACTCCTGCTTTAATGAGTTATGCATATCCTGTCAGCCCTCAAGTCTACTGTGTATGATAGGATTGAATATGCTGTAGACTTAGAATAACCCTAAATATAATAGCATCCGTGATAGAATCGTCCAAAATCCGGCTTGCACCATCCGAGTTAAACCAGGTCTTTAACAATTGTGTCTGTAGCCCCCAAGGGCCGGTTTAATCAGCATGAATGAACCAGTATTGTTCACCATTGTTTATAATTGAAAGCTTACCTGTGTAGCCCCCATGAGCCAGTTGTGGTTGTTTATAGCACAACTGGGTCATCATAAGACAATAATGAAACGCGAGCAATATGCATTAGCCCCCAAGTGCCAAGTGCTCTTGTTTGCAAAGTACTTGGGACTTGTTTATATGTACCTTGGTATGAAGAATTTTTTCGTACTCATTAGCCCCCAAGTGCCGAGCGTTGTTGCTTGCAAAAGGCTTGGGACTTCATTTCTGTAACCCAAATATGATCATGATTTTAAACCGGTGCATACATAGGACACCACTGCTTAACTTCAATCGCAATTGACCGATGTGAAAACCCGACTAGAGCACCAAGAATCGGAGACCCGGAAAGCCGATTCAAAATTCAAATTTAGCCTGGATGAAAAGGAAAAACTGAAGACCAGTTTTGATGCTGAAAGAACCGCCTGGGCTGAAGAGAAAACTGCTCTGACACAGTGGGCTGAAAAAGCGGAAGCTGCTCTCCAAGAGGTGACCGCTGAGCTTGCTGGTTTAAAACACCGTTATCCCAGATGGTTTCTGCTATCTTCGGTAAATATCATAACCGAGTCTTATCTTTCATGTCATAAACTACCTCTGACCAATCGGCAATTATTACACATGTCCTAGAAGCAGCAACCTTGGTCAAGAGATGCTTGTGAAGCTCAAATCCGTATATACGCTCGTTGAACAGCTATATACTGGAACTCAGCGCACACTGGCCACAATTTCTCCAACTAACCAAGCACCCACTCTGTTGAGGGATGTCTTGAAAAAACTTTCTGTTCTGCCTGCTAGGATTGAAGAGATAAAACGGTCATCTGCAAGAGCCGATGCCGTGATGGCTTTAAGCCGGGCTAAAGCATCGCAACCGGAGCTAGACCCGGCCGATCTGGCTACTGGGTGTCCAAGTTTAAAAGAAGATGACACGCCCTTTGAAAAAAAAGACTTCACTGCTTGTGTGAATGAAATACGTCCCTTGGCTAGTCTGATTGCTGATGAGACGGATATTTCAAAATATCAACCGGCTTATGATATTGAGAACCAGAAGATGCCCACGCCGGCTTACAAAGTGATGGATCTGATCCCTTCAGCCAAATATGGAACTGTCCAATCAGGAATAGCGTGAAGAACCGCCACCAATTGTGCCTCCGGGTCAGGAATAGAAAAATCTTCCTCTGTAGGCAACTTAACTAAGGGGTTATATAGAATATCCAAGAAAGTGTTAGGTCGTACCGGCTTACGCTGGGACCCCAACTGGCTCAAGGCATCAGTCGCCTCATTTTTCCTGCGATCAATATGTTCCACTTGATAACCCTTGAAGTGCCCAACAATAGCATCAACCTCGCGGCGATAAGCCGCCATGAGTGGATCCTTAGTATCCCATTTGCCCGAAACTTGCTGAGCCACTAAGTCTGAGTCGCTGAAACATCTCACCCGACTTAAATTCATCTCCTTAGCCATCAGAAGACCATGGAGCAAGGCTTCATACTCAGCTGCATTGTTAGTACAAGGAAACATCAACCTTAGAACATAACAAAACTTGTCACCTCGAGGGGAAGCTAAGACAACTCCAGCCCCCAAGCCCTCCAATTGCCTGGAACCATCAAAGTGAATAGTCCAATATGTCTTATCTGGCTTCTCTTCAGGCATCTATAGCTCTGTCCAGTCATTAATGAAATCCACAAGTGCTTGGGATTTTATGGCCGTGCGAGGCATATATTTCAAACCATGAGGTCCAAGCTCAATAGCCCACTTGGCTACTCTACCTGTGACTTCTCTGTTTTGAATAATATCCCCTAAAGGGGCAGAACTAACCACAGTGATAGGATGACCGAAGAAATACCGCTTGAGCTTTCGACTAGCCATGAACACCCCATAAACAAGCTTCTGCCAATGTGGATATCTCTGCTTGGATTCAATAAGCACTTCACTGATGTAATAGACCGGCCTCTGAACCGGATATTCCTTGCCTGCTTCCTTCCGTTCCACCACAATAGCTACGTTGACAGCCAGGGAATTAGCAGCCACGTATAATAACAACGACTCTTTATCAATAGGAGCAGCAAGAACCGGCGGCTCAACCAATTGTTTCTTCAAGGCTTCAAACGCCTCATTAGCAGCATCACTCCAGACAAAATTATATGTCTTTTTCATCATCTGATACAAAAGGGATAGCCTTCTCTCCCAACTGGCTTATGAACCGACTTAAAGCCGCAATACGACCCACCAAACGCTGAACATCATTGACACACGCCGGCTTAGCCAGGGAAGTAATAGGCTTAATTTTTTCCGGGTTAGCTTCAATACCCCGTTGAGAAACCAGAAAGCCCAAAATCTTGCCTGCTGGCACACCAAAAACACACTTGGTCAGGTTAAGCATCATCTTATAGACCCGGAGATTGTCAAAGGTCTCCTTCAAATCATCTATCAAAGTTTCCTTCTTTCTGGATTTCAACACAATATCATCCACATAAGCATGAACATTGCGCCCAATCTGATCATGAAAACAATTCTGCACACAACGCTGGTAAGTCGCCTGGGCACTCTTGAGCCCGAAAGGCATAGACACATAACATAAGGCTCCAAAAGGAGTGATGAAAGCCGTCTTCTCGTGGTCCTTAACTGCCATCTTGATATGATGATAACCAGAATAGGCATCCGAAAAACTCAAACGCTCACAACCTGCCGTAGAATCAATGATTTGATCAATACGAGGGAGAGCAAAAGGATCAGCTGGACAGACCTTGTTTAAGTCCTTGTAGTCCACACACATACCCCAAGTGCCATTCTCCTTAAGTACCAGCACCGGATTAGCCAACCACTCAAGATGAAAGACTTCAATAATGAACCCAGCCGCCAAGAGCCGGGCCATTTCTTCACCAATGGCCTTACGCCTCTCCTCATTGAAGCGGCGAAGGAATTGCTTGACCGGCTTGAACTTTGGATCAATATTAAGAGTGTGCTCAGCGAGTTCCCTCGGTACACCTGGCATATCAGAAGGTTTCCATGAAAAGATGTCCCGGTTCTCACGGATGAACTCGATGAGCGCGCTTTCCTATTTGGGATCCAGGTTAGCACTGATTCTGAACTGCTTGGGTGAATCGCCAGGAACAAAGTCAACTAGCTTAGTGTCATCGGCCGACTTAAACTTCAATACCAGATCATGCTTTGTAGTTGGCTTTTTCAAAGATGTCATATCCGCTGGATCAACATTGTCTTTGTAGAACTTCAATTCCTCTGTTGCACAAACAGAGTGAGCATAAGCACCGTCACCTTCTTCACACTCCAAAGCTATATTCCGGCTTCCATGCACTCTGATGGTCCCCTCGTAACCCGACATCTTGAGCTGCAGATAAACATAACAAGGCCGTGCCATGAACTTGGCATAAGCCGGCCGTCCAAACAGAGCGTGATACGGGCTTTTAATCTTGACCACTTCAAAGGTTAGTCTCTTGGCCCTGGAATCATGTTCATCCCTAAAGGATACTTCCAGATAAATCTTGCCTGCAGGATAAGCCGAGTTACCAGGCACCACTCCATGGAAAACAGTATTGGACGGCTTAAGACTTTTGTTAGTCAACCCCATGCGACAGAAAGTGTCATAGTAAAGGATATTAATGCTGCTACCCCCATCCATGAGTACCTTAGTGAATTTGTATCCACCAACTTGAGGCGCCACCACCAAAGCCAAGTGACCCGGATTATCAACCCAGGGCGAGTGATCCTCTCGACTCCACATAATGTGCTGCCCAGACCAACGCAAGTAACGGGGAACTGTCGGCTCAACGGCATTCACAACCCTTTTATGGAGCTTCTGATCCCGCTTGCATAAACTTGTGGTGAAGACATGGTATTGCCTACTATTCAACTGCTTCGGTTTACTTTGATAACCAGACTGCTGCTGCTGCTGAGCCCCCTGACCAGATTGTTGATTATAACCACCCTGATTACCTTGATGGTCTTGGTGGCCCTGGAAACCGGAATTAGAACCGCCACGACCGTAACCCGGACCTTGTGAGCCCAAACCTGAGCCGCCATTTGGGCCATGGCCGTGCTGGAAAAGATGAGACTCTTTGAACTGCTTCATGATAAAGCAATCCTTCCACAAATGTTTAGATGGCCTTTCCTTTGTTCCGTGCCTTGGACACGGCTGGTTCATCACTGCTTCTAGGTTGACTTCTCCTACTCCAGACTGAGCCGGCTTCCCCTTACGACGCTGGTTATAATTCTGCGTGTTGGTATTAGCCACAAAATCCAAACTATTATCAGCCTTGCACTTACCATTGCCATCCTGACTTGCCGGGTTATGATGCTGCCCCTTGGTGTTGCCACTCTTCTTTCCCTTTCCCGTATTTACATCATCAGACTCGGGGTCCCTGGTACCATCAGAGTCGGCATACTTAACCAGAGCCGCCATCAACCCCCCATGTCGCTGCAGTGGCGCTTGAGTCGCCCCAGCTTTTGCTTAAGGGGCATAAATCAACAATTCTTCTCTAACATCAAGACTGCTGAGCTGACATTGATGCAATCTGACGAGTGCAGGATAGTTGAGACCCGGCGCACCCAATGGGTTGTTGAATCGCCCTCTTCTTGGACACAGGCGTCCAGATCCACAATTGACATGGGCTGCTTGCATGTATCTTTAAAATTCTGAATAAACCGGGCTTGTAACTCGGCCCATGACCCAATGGAGTTAGCAGGCAGCCATTTCAACCAAGTACGAGATGTTCCATCCAACATCATGGTGAAATACTTAGCACACGCAGCATCAATAACATCCAAGAGTTCCATGGCCATCTCATAACTCTCAACCCATGCCTCAGGGGGTAAATCAGTTGTGTAGTTAGGCACCTTGCGAGGACCCTTGAAATCCTTAGGCAAACATTCATTATGCAGAGTCGGCACTAAGCATGGCACACCCAAAGTTCTGAAGGCTACGCCTGTTTCCACCGAGGTTGTCGGATGAGCCGAATAATGTTAACGAGCTGCGTATTGAGCCGCCAGCTCAGCCTCCCGACGCGCTCTACCCTGATCCACAACATTCTGAGCATTACCTCCACCACGCGCCGACTCATGCCCACAAGGCGAGTTGCGGTTTCGTCCACTGCTTGACACGGCCGGTTCATCAATATGCCTGCTATAACTTTTGCTCGAACGTGGCGTGGAGTGGATACGGCCCCGACTTTATGAATAAGCTGCCTATTGAGCCACAACCGTCTGGAGCAGCTCCCAAGCTCGTTGTATTTCCGTCGCTGCCGATGATTCACCCTCAACCGGCAGAGCCGGCAGCCATGTCGCCGCATCAATCATGTTATCCAAAGGATTAGAATAATGACCCGGTGGTGTAGGCACATACTGAGGCGGGGTATTATTCAGACGAGGCAGCTCCGTCGTGCGCGGTTGAGCCGGCGCTCCAGCCCCAGGCGCTTCAACCCGGTTTATCTCTGGTTGGTTACTGGTCCCCGCTCCAGGCGTACAAAAGAGGTTTCTCGCCTCATAAACCAGAGGTAGACAAGACTGATGCCTCCTCCTCATGACTTCATTTGAAGCATTTTGATCCATCATAAGCCGGAGGGCCTCTGACTGAATCCGCCGTGCCTGAGCATCTAGGGAAGCCCGCTCCGTGGCCATCCTGACGTTCTCTACATTCAGCTCCTCCTTGGCCTGTGCTATCTCATCACGCAAATTTGCAACTTCCGCATTGTGCTGAACTTGATTTGCCGGGTTAACCTCCGTTGTTAACAAGGTTGTCAGATTATCCAGCAATTCAGTCAAGACTTGAGCCGACGGGTGCACAAGGCCTCCTTCCCCAGTTGAAATCGCTGTTCCTGACCCGGAGACCATTGCCGCTGCAGCCGAAGAATTCTGCACGGGCTGTGTACCGGCCATGAAAATCACAACCCTATTTGGTGGCTCATAGGGGTCCGAATACTATCTCCATCGGAATAGCCCCCAAGCCGGCCATCTTGCAGTTGGTACAGTGAATCAGTGTCGCCAGTGGACAACTCACCATTGGAGTAGACAACCGTCTCACCACCAGACACCGATCTATCCTCAGATTCCGCCCCATGGATGAATCCCACGAAGGCAGGCTTCACGGCGGGCTGAACTCGGGCGGGTCGCGCACACTGAGTCGTCTCGATGATGTCGGTGCAGATGTCCGGCTCAGGGCCCGGTTCGCCGATCTTGCCAATGAAAACATGGATTTGCTACCTCTTGAGCACTACGTTGGTTTTCCCTTGAAGAGGAAAGGGTGATGCAACAAACTAGCGTAAGTATTTCCCTCAGTTTTTTAGAACCAAGGTATCAATCCAGTAGGAGGCTCCTCAAAACTCCCTCGTACCTACACAGACAAACAAGAACCTCGCAACCAACGCGATAAAGGTGTTGTCAATCCCTTCACTGTAATTTGCGAAAGTGAGATCTGATAGAGATAATAAGATAAGATAAATATTTTTGGTATTTTTATGATATAGATTGGAAAGTAAAGATTGCAAATAAAAGTAGATGGAAAACTTAGATGATAAAAGATAGACCCGGGGGCCATAGGTTCCACTAGTGGCTTCTCTCAAGATAGCATAAGTGTTGTGGTGGGTGAACAAATTACTGTCGAGCAATTGATAGAAAAGTGCATAATTATGAGATTATCTAGGCATGATCATGTATATAGGTATCACATCCGCAACAAGTAGATCGAAATGATTCTGCATCTACTACTATTACTCCACACATCGACTGACTCCTGCCTGCATCTAGAGTATTGAGTTCATGAAGAACAGAGTAACGCATTAAGAAAGATGACATGATGTAGAGGGATAAACACATGCAATATGATATAAACCCCATCTTTTTATCCCCGATGGCAACAATACAATACCTGCCTTGCTGCCCCTGCTGTCACTGGGAAAGGACACCGCAAGATTGAACCCAAAGCTAAGCACTTCTCCCACTGCAAGAAAGATCAATCTAGTAGGCCAAACCAAACTAATAATTCGAAGAGACTTGCAAAGATAACTAATCACACATAAAAGAATTCAGAGGAGATTCAAATATTTCTCATAGATAAACTTGATCATAAACCCACAATTCATCGGATCTCGACAAACACACCACAAAAAGAGTTACATCGAATAGATCTCCAAGAAGATCGAGGAGAACTTAGTATTGAGATTCAAAGAGAGAGAAGAAGTCATCTAGCTAATAACTATGGACCCAAAGGTCTGTGGTAAACTACTAACAACTCATCGGAGAGGCCTTGGAGAAGATGTAGAGGCCCTCCATGGTCGATTCCCCCTCCGGCGGAGCGCCGACGAAGGCTCCAAGATGGGATCTCGCGGATACAGAAGGTTGCAGCGGTGGAATTAGGTTTTCGTGGTGCTCTAGGATGTTCTCAAGGTACGTGGATATATATAGGAGGAAGAAGTAGGTCGGTGGAGCCACAAGGGGCCCATGAGGGTTGGGGGCGCGCCCACCCCCCTGGGGCACGTCGGGCACCCTTGTGGCCGCCTCGTTCGCTTCTTGACTTCCACTCCAAGTCTCCTGGGTTGCGGTTGTTCCAAAAAGATCACCCCCGAAGGTTTCATTCCGTTTGGACTCCGTTTGATATTCCTTTTCTTCGAAACACTGAAATAGGCAAAAAAACAACAATTCGGGCTAGGCCTCTGGTTAGTAGGTTAGTCCCAAAAATGATATAAAAGTGTAAAGTAAAGCCCACAAACATCCAAAATGGGTAATATAATAGCATGGAACAATAAAAAATTATAGATATGTTGGAGACGTATCAAGCATCCCCAAGCTTATTTCCCGCTCGTCCTCGAGTAGGTAAATGATAAAAACAAATTTTTTGATGTGGAATGCTACCTAGCATATTTCTCAATGTAATTTTCTTTATTGTGGCATGAATGTTCAGATCCAAATGATTCAAAATAAAAGTTCATATTGACATAAAAACAATAATACTTCAAGCATACTAACAAAGCAATCATGTCTTCTCAAAATAGCATGGCTAAAGAAAGTTATCCCTACAAAATCATATAGTCTGGCTATGCTCTATCTTCATCACACAAAGTATTTAATAATGCACAACCCTGATGACAAGCCAAGCAATTGTTTCATATTTTAGTATTCTCAAACTTTTTCAACTTTCACGCAATACATGAGCGTGAGCCATGGACATAGCACTATATGTGGAATAGAATGGTGGTTGTGGAGAAGACAAAAAAGGAGAAGATAGTCTCACATCAACTAGGTGTGTCAACGGGCTATGGAGATGCCCATTAATAGATATCAATGTGAGTGAGTAGGGATTCCCAGGCAACGGATGCACTAGAGCTATAAATGTATGAAAGCTCAACAAAATAAACTAAGTGGGTGTGCATCCAACTTGCTTGCTCACGAAGACCTCGGGCATTTTGAGGAAGCCCGTCATTGGAATATACAAGCCAAGTTCAATAATGAAAAATTCCCACTAGTATATGAAAGTGACAACATAGGAGACTCTCTATCATGAAGATCATGGTGCTACTTTGAAGCACAAGTGTGGTAAAAAGGATAGTAACATTGTCCCTTCTCTCTTTTTTTCTCATTTTTTTATTTGACCTTTCCTTTTTTTTATTTGACCTTTCTCTTTTTTTTGTGAAGTCCGAAGTCTCATCTTGACTTGTGGGGGAATCATAGTCTCCATCATCCTTTCCTCACTTGGGACAATGCTCTAATAATGAAGATCATCACACTTTTATTTACTTACAACTCAATATTACAACTCGATACTTAGAACAAAATATGACTCTATATGAATGCCTCCGGTGGTGTACCGGGATATGCAATGAATCAAGAGTGACATGTATGGAAGAATTACGAAGGTGGCTTTGCCACAAATATGATGTCAACTACATGATCATGCAAGGAGCAATATGACAATGATGATGCATGTCATAATAAACGGAACGGTGGAAAGTTGCATGACAATATATCTCGGAATGGCTATGGAAATGCCATAATAGGTAGGTATGGTGGCTGTTTTGAGGAAGGTATATGGTGGGTGTATGGTACCGGCGAAAGTTGTGCGGCACAAGAGAGGCTAGCAATGGTGGAAGGATGAGAGTGCGTATAATCCATGGACTCAACATTAGTCATAAAGAACTCATATACTTATTGAAAAAATCTACAAACCATTGAAAACAAAGTACTACGCGTATGCTCCTAGGGGGATAAATTGGTAGGAAAAGACCATCGCTCGTTCCCGACCGCCACTCATAAGGAAGACAATCAATAAATAAATTATGCTCCAACTTCATCACAAAGCGGTTCACCATACGTGCATGCTACGGGAATCACAAACTTCAACATAAGTATTCCTCAAATTCATAATTACTCCACTATCATGACTCTAATATCACCATCCTCACATCTCAAAACAATTATCAAGCATCAAATTGATCATAGCATCCAATTCACTTTCTATGATAGTTTTTATTATACCCAACTTGGATGCCAATCATTCTAGGACCAATTTTTTAACCATAGAAAATACCATGCTGTTCTAAAATACTCTCAAAATAATATAAGTGAAGCAGGAGATATCAACAATTTCTACAAAATTAAGCCACCGCCGTGCTAAAAAAGATATAAGTGAAGCACCAGAGCAAAATTTATCTAGCTTAAAAGATATAAGTGAAGTGCATAGAGTATTCTAATAAATTCCAAATCAAGTGGGTCTCTCCCAAAAGGTGTGTACAGCAAGGATTATTGTGGTAATCTAAAAAGCAAAGAATCATATCATACAGGACACTCCAAGCAAAACACATATCATGTGGTGAATAAAAATATAGCTCCAAGTAAAGTTAACGATAGACGAAGACGGAAGAGGGGATGCCTTCCGGGGCATCCCCAAGCTTAGGCTTTTGGTTGTCCTTGTATTATATTGGGGTGCCATGGGCATCCCCAAGCTTAGGCTATTGCCACTCCTTATTGCATAGTCCATCAAACCTTTACCCAAAACTTGAAAACTTCACAACACAAAACTCAACAGGAAATCTCATAAGCTCCGTTAGTGCAAGAAAGAAAAACCACCACATAAGGTAATGTAATGAACTCATTCTTTATTTATATTGGTTTTAAACCTACTGTATTCCAACTTCTCTATGGTTCATACCCCCCGATACTAGCCATAGATGCATCAAAATAAGCAAACAACACACGAAAAACAGAATCTGTCAAAAACAGAACAGTCTGTAGAAATCTGTAACTTTCGAATACTTTTGGAACTCTAAAAATCCTACCAAAATAGGAAGTACTGGGAAATTTGTCTATTGATGTACTGCAGAAATAACCAACGCAATAGAACGTTCCTGTGATTTACTAAAATTATTTTCGTGCGCGGAAAAGTTTCTGTTTTTCAGCAGAATCAAATTAACTATTACCGTAGGTTATCCTATAGGTTCTACTTGGAACAAACACTAATTAAAATATAAAACCATATCTAAACAGAATCTAGATGAAATATTTATTACTAAACAGAATCAAAAAGCAAGGAACAAAAATAAAATTGGGTTGCCTCCCAACAAGCGCTTTTCTTTAAAGCCTTTTAGCTAGGCATTGATAATTTTAATGATGCTCACATCAAAGACAAGAATTAAAGCACAAAGAGAGCATCATAGAACACGTGATAAACACATCTAAGTCCAACATACTTCCTATGCATAGTCATCTTATAGAAAAACAAATTATCATAGCAAGCAAAAACTAGCATATGCAAGGAAATGGAAAGGAACAATAGCAATCTCAACATAATGAGAGGTAATTTAGTAACACGAAAATTTCTACAACCATATTTTCCTCTCTCATAATAATTACATGTGGTATCATAAGCAAATTCAACAATATAGCTATCACAAAACATATTCTAAACACGATCCATATGTATGCAAAGTTGACACTCTTCCAAAATAGTGGGATTATCATTAACTAAAGTCATGACCTCTCCAAACCCACCTTTATCCAAAATATCATAAGATTGAACATACTCCAAATATGTGGGATCTAAAGTTGACACTCTTCCAAACCCACTTCCAATATTATTGCAAACACTATTATCAATCTCATATTCATCATGGGGCTTAAATAAATTTTCAAGATCATAAGAAGAATCACCCCAATCATGATCATTGCAACAAGTAGTAGACATAGCAAAACTAGCATCCCCAAGCTTAGGGTTTTGCATATTATTAGCACAATTGACATCAAAAGAATTTGTAGTAAAATCATTGCAATCATGCTTTTTATCGAAGGAACTATCAGGTATGGATGCAATAGCAATGATCTCATGTTTAACAAAAGGACTATAGCAAATTCATCTTCATAAATATTGGCATCATGGCCACAAGAATAGCAAGCATCATGTTCATCAAGGGATATTTCAATCAAATCATCGGAATCATCATTATCTATAGATTCATGCATATCATTATTTTCTTCCAAAGCAACGTTCATTCTCTTAATAAATTCTTTGACATAGACATCATGAGCATAGTTTTCATAGCAATATTTGAGTATGTCAAAATTTTCCGATTCGTAGAGAGTAATATCATACTTTTCAATCAAAGAAGCAACTTCATAGGCACCCTTAAAAGCAACAAATTCTTCAATTTGTTCGATATCATAGTAACTATAAACACCCTTTGCATAAGAAGATAAGATTCCATTTTCATTAAACTCAAATAGGTAGGGAAGGTGTTTTTTAGGGTTCTTAGAGCAACAAGTAAAATCATAAATTTCAGAAAGATTCCAAGCATAACACAACAATCTGTTTATTTGATCCCATAAGAGTCTCCCTTTTTCAGACAAACGGTGACGCACAAAATGAGCATGCTCATGTAAAGATTTCCCATCAACTAGGCTAGTTGGGGTTTCAGCACGAGCGCATAAGGATCAAAGATGATCCAAGTAGAACACTTTAAGTGGATCCATACCGATAGATTTTTAGCAAGCAAAGATGCAAGCACATAGAAGGCACATGGAGACACAAGCAAACAAAAGATCGAATGGAAGAGGGGTGAATAAAACGGCAAGGGTGAAGTGGGAGAGAGGAAAACGAGAGGCAAATGGCAAATAATGTAATGCGAGGGAGATGAGTTTGTGATGGGTACTTGGTATGTCTTGCCTTGAGTGAAGACCTCCCCGGCAACGGCGCCAGAAATCCTTCTTGCTACCTCTTGAGCACTGTGTTGGTTTTCCCTTGAAGAGGAAAGGGTGATGCAGCAAAGTAGCGTAAGTATTTCCCTCAGTTTTTGAGAACCAAGGTATCAATCCAGTAGGAGGCTCCTCAGAAGTCCCTCCTTCCTGCACAAACAAACAAGAACCTAGCAACCAACACGATAATGGGGTTGTCAATCCCTTCACGGTAACTTGCAAAAGTGAGATCTGATAGAGGTAATAAGATAAGATAAATTTGGCTTGGCTGCAACAGCAAGGATAGTCTTCTAGGCAACTCTCATGCCTTTTGTTGTAATTTCTTAGTTTTTTTGTAGTTTTCGTTCTTAGTTTTTTAAGAGCTTTGCTCAAGCCCTTCTTTATTTTTGTATCAGGAGTACTTCAGACCTTGCTATTTTATTAATTCAAAAATTGCAGTGGGGTGTTTACCCTACTATTCATAGTCAAAAATAAATAAATAAGATAAGATAAATATTTTTGGTATTTTTATGATATATATTGGAAAGTAAAGATTGCAAATAAAAGTAGATGGGAAACTTACATGATAAAAGATAGACCAGGGGGCCATAGGTTTCACTAGTGGCTTCTCTCAAGATAGCATAAGTATTACGGCGGGTGAACAAATTACTGTCGAGAAATTGATAGAAAAGTGCATAATTATGAGATTATCTAGGCATTATCATGTATATAGGCATCATGTCCACAATAAGTAGATCGAAATGATTCTGCATCTACTACTATTACTCCACACATCGACCGACTCCTGCCTGCATCTAGAGTATTAAGTTCATGAAGAGCAGAGTAGCACATTAAGAAAGATGACATGATGTAGAGGAATAAACTCATGCAATATGATATAAAACCCATCTTTTTATCCTCAATGGCAACAATACAATATGTGCCTTGCTGCCCCTGCTGTCACTGGGAAAGGACACCGCAAGATTGAACCCAAAGCTAAGCACTTGTCCCATTGCAAGAAAGATCAATCTAGTAGGCCAAACTAAACTGATAATTCGAAGAGACTAGCAAAGATAACTTGATCATAAACCCACAATTCATTGGATCTCGACAAACACATCGCAAAAAGAGTTACATCGAATAGATCTCCAAGAAGATCGAGGAGAACTTTGTATTGCGATTCAAAGAGAGAGAAGAAGCCATCTAGCTAATAACTATGGACCCGAAGGTCTGTGGTAAACTACTCACAATTCATTGGAGAGGCCTTGGGGATGATGTAGAGGCCCTCCGTGGTCGATTCCCCCTCCGGCGGAGCGCCGGTGAAGGCTCCAAGATGGGATCTCGCGGATATAGAAGGTTGCGGCGGTGGAATTAGGTTTTCGTGGTGCTCCTGGATGTTCTCGGGGTACGTGGATATATATAGGATGAAAAAGTAGGTCGGTGGAGCCACGAGGGTGGGGGTGCGCCCACCCCCTGGGGCGCGCCGGGCACCATCGTGGCTGCCTCGTTCGCTTCTTGACGTCCACTCCAAGTCTCTTGGGTTGCGTTTGTTCCAAAAAGATCGCTACCGAAGGTTTCATTCCGTTTGGACTCTGTTTGATATTCCTTTTCTTCAAAACACTAAAATAGGCCAAAAACAACAATTTGGGTTGGGCCTCCGGTTAGTAGGTTACTCCCAAAAATGATATAAAAGTGTAAAGTAAAGCCCATAAACATCCAAAACGGGTAATATAATAGCATGGCACAATCAAAACTTATAGATACGTTGGAGACGTATCAGGATTTCGTCGAAGGGGACCCGGTACCCATACTCAATCGAGCCGGCCTCGGGGCCCCAGCCTGCATCATCAATGTAGAGCTTGCCACGACGACTCTTGGTCATCCGGCCCACAGCGTATCCCTTGATCCGTTCAAAGCTGCCCTTCAAGAACTCGAAACCACCGTGCGCTAGCCCCACGGTGGGCGCCAACTGTCATGGAATTGTCACGGTAGATGTCCTAGTGTGAGGACTTAGTCGTGGAGCCATCGCCACTAGGTTAGCTTAAAGGGGTTAAACGGGACAAAGGACACAGGGAGTTTATACTGGTTCGGCCCCTTACGATGAAAGTAATGGCCTAATCCAGTTTGAGGTGGTATTGCTTATGTCTCGATTACCAGGGAGCGATTTCACTTGACCTAGCTTTCGATCTCTTGTTTCTTGCCCTGAAACACCGTCGGGTTATCCCTTTATATACACAGGTTGATGCCCAGCGGCTCATGGAGTCTCGGCTAGCTTATAAACAACGTGTCCAGCTCGGTGACTAAATATACTTGCCTTACAATATAAGTCATACACATACGGCGGTTTACCCCTATGGGCCTTAAGTCGCCTTTGGGATTTGGGCGCTCACCTATTAACCGCCATCTTCAACATCTTCACGAGCTTTGTATTGATGAACCGCCATTGGTATGACCTGACCCCTCCTGGGCGTGTCATACCCAATAGTCATATCCCCAACAGATTATATGGGACCTTTTCCTTCCTCTAATGGGTATACACATATTTTAGTTGCTGTTGATTACGTTACTAAGTGGGTAGAAGCTATTCCAATTAGTAGTGCTGATCATAACACTTATATTAAGATGCTTAAAGAAGTTATTTTTCCGAGGTTTGGAGTCCCTAGATATTTAATGACTGATGGTGGTTCACATTTTATTCATGGTGCTTTTCATGAAATGCTTGCCAAGTATGATGTTAATCATAAAATTGCATCTCCATACCATCCACAGTCTAGTGGTCAAGTAGAATTGAGTAATAGAGAGATTAAATTAATTTTGCAAAATACTGTTAGTAGATCTAGAAAGAATTTGTCCAAGAAACTTGATGATGCATTATGGGCCTATAGAACTGCAAATAAAAATCCTATGGGTATGTCTCCATACAATATGGTTTATGGAAAAGCATGTCACTTACCTCTCGAACTAGAACATAAGGCAGATTGGGCTATTAAAGAGCTCAATTATGATTTCAAACTTGCCGGCGAGAAGAGGCTATTTCATATTAGCTCACTTGATGAAAGGAGAACCCAGGCCTATGAGAACGCCAAAATGTTTAAAGAAAAAGCTAAAAGATGGCATGACAAAAGGATACAAAAACGTGAGTTTAATGTAGGTGATTATGTTTTGCTATAAAACTCTCGTTTAAGATTTTTTGCAGGAAAATTCTATCTAAATGGGAAGGTCCTTACGTTATCGAGGAGGTCTATCATTCCGGCGCCATAAAAATCAATAACTCCGAAGGCACAAATCCGAAGGTGGTGAGCGGTCAAAGAATCAAACATTATTTCTCAGGTAATCCCATAAATGTTGAAACCAATGTTATTGACACCGTAACCCCGGAGGAGTACATAAGGGACACTTTCTAGAATGTTTTAGACTCCGAAAAGGAATAGGTATGTGGTACGGTAAGTAAACCGACTCCAAAACAGTTCTAATAGCAATTTTTCTCTGTTTTGGAATATTTAAAAAAATAGGAAAATAAGAAGTAGTCCGAAAGGGACACGAGGCATCCACGAGGGTGGAGGGAGCACCCTACCCCCCTGGGCGCGCCCCCTACCTCGTGGATACCTCGTGTGCCCTCCCTACTCCGTTTTCTTGCACGATACTTCTTTTGGTCGGTAAAAATTCATTATATAATCTCCCGAAGATTTTGACCACCGTACCTCGACGAAATCCTGTGTTTTTGTTTTGAGTTGCTTCTGGAGCAGATCTAGAGCAAGATGTCCTCAGTCGGGGAGAGTCGAGTATCTCACCCGACACCGTGGCCAAGGGCAAACAGCGATGTTGATCACTTTGGGCCATAAACGGAGGAAGTGATGGAGGCCGACTTAAAAAGGATAGATGCCATGGAGGAGGATCAAGAAGTTACTTCTTGTCTCCAAGCCAGATTTATGATGGAGGAACTCCAGAGCTCATCAATTCCAAATACGGTCATCCCTCCCAATGCTAGATTTCTTTCTTATGAAAATATGAAAAAGAGTGTTACTTGTTCTCCCGCAGCTATGCAACATCCATGGGTGAAAGAAGCTTGAACGGCCGCGGGTAAACTCCGTAAGGAAACAATGGATCTTAAGCAGCAAGTTAATAAGCTCGAGGAAGAGAACGTTCTCCTAAGGGGCATCATCGCCAAGAATATCACATCACCACCTCCGAAGAAAGAGACATAAATTCATGGGTATGGGCACTCCCCTTGGCAACTGCCAAGCTTGGGGGAGTTGCCCCGGTATCGTATCACCATCACACTTCTACCTTTACCATTTTTCTTAGTTCGATCCTTTTGGTTATATCTTGATCTACTAGAATAAAGTTTAGTATGATCTACCTTTGAGTTATTGTGTTGATCCCTATCTATGTAATCGAGTCCGTGAGCTATATATAATAAAGATTAGTTTTGAGTTGAGGGCTTGGCTATCTTGCTAGGATCTTGAGCGAATAATAGAAAGAATAAAAAGAAATAAAAAGATCATATTGATCTTATGGAGAGTGCTAACTTCACATATAAAGAGTATGATGAATAAAAGTTGTTGAGAGTTGATAAACATAGTTTTGGTCATCGTTGCAATTAATAGGAAGTAATAAAGAAAGAGAGGTTTTCACATATAAATATACTATCTTGGACATCTTTTACGATTGTGAGCACTCATTAAAATATGACATGTTAAAAAGTTGATGTTGGACAAGGAAGACAACGTAATGGGTTATGTTTTCTTATATCCGAAATAAATTATATTGTCATGGATCATCCAACATGTTGAGCTTGCCTTTCCCCCTCATGCTAGTCAAATTCTTCGCACCAAGTAGAGATACTACTTGTGCTTCCAAACATCCCTAAAACCATCTTTGCCATGAGAGTCCACCATATCTACCTATGGATTGAGTAAGATCCTTCAAGTAAGTTGTCATCGGTGCAAGCAATAAAAATTGCTCTCTAAATATGTATGACTTATTAGTGTGGAGAAAATAAGCTTTATACGAGCTTGTGATATGGAAGAAATAAAAGCGACGGACTGCATAATAAAGGTCCTTATCACAAGTGGCAATATAAATTGACGTTCTTTTGCATTAAGATTTTGTGCATCCAGCCATAAAAGCGCATGACAACCTCTGCTTCCGTCCGTGAAGGGCCTATCTTTTATTTTTGTCTTCTACCTTATACAAGAGTCATGGTGATCTTCACCTTTCCTTTTTGCACTTTGTCCTTTGGCAAGCTCTACGTGTTGGAAAGATCCTGATATATATATATATATCCAATTGGATGTAGGTTTTCATAAAGCATTATTGTTGACATTACCCTTGAGGTAAAAGGTTGGGAGGCAGAACTATAAGCCCCTATCTTTCTGTGTGTCAGATTAAAACGTCATACCCATAAGTATTGCGTGAGTGTTAGCAATTGTGAAAGACTAAATGATAGTTGAGTATGTGGACTTGCTGAAAAGCTCTTATATTAACTCTTTCCAATGTTATGATAAATTGCAATTGCTTCAATGACAGAGATTATAGTTTGCTAGTTTTCAATGAAGTTTCTGATTCATACTTTACACTGTGAATAGATTGTTACTTTAGCATAAGAAATCATTTGACAATTTATATATGTTGCTGTTCTAAGAATAATCATGATGCCCTCATGTCCGTATTTTATTTTATCAAGACCTCTACCTCTAAACATGTGGACATATTTTTCGATTTCGGCTTCCGCTTGAGGACAAGCAAGGTCTAAGCTTGGGGGAGTTGATACGTCCATTTTGCATCATGCTTTTATATCGATATTTATAGGAATATGGGCTATTTTTACACATTATGTCACAATACTTATGCCTTTTCTCTCTTATTTTACAAGGTTTACATGAAGAGGGAGAATGCCGGTAGCTGGAATTCTGACCTGGAAAAGGAGCAAATATTAGAGACCTATTCTGCACAACTCCAAAAGTCCTGAAACTCCACGAAAGTCAGTTTTGGAATATATTAAAAATATTGGGCAAAGAAAGCACCAGAAGGGGGCCACCCACTATCCACGAGGGTGGAGGGCGCGCCCTACCCCCCTGGGCGCGCCTCCCTGCCTCATGGGCCACCTGGCAGCCCCCTGATGCCCATCTTCTGGTATACGCTGTCTTTTTCCCTGGAAAAAAATCATAAGGAAGCTTTCGAGACGAACCTCCACCGTCTTGAGGCGTTACCTTGGCGGAATGAATCTAGGGCTCCGGCGGAGTTGTTCTGCCGGGGAAACATCCCTCCGGAAGGGGGAAATCGTCACCATCGTCATCACCATCGATCCTCTCATCGGGAGGGGGCAATCTCCATCAACATCTTCACCAACACCATCTCCTCTCAAACCCTAGTTCATCTCTTGTGTCCGATCTTTGTCTCAAAACCTTAGATTGGTACCTGTTGGTTGCTAGTAGTGTTGATTACTCCTTGTAGTTGATGCTAGTTGGTTTATCCGGTGGAAGATCATATGTTCAGATCCTTAATGCATATTAATACCCCTCTGATTATGAACATGAATATGATTTGTGAGTAGTTACGTTTGTTCCCGAGGACATGGGAGAAGTCTTGTTGTAAGTAGTCATGCGAATTTGGTATTCGTTCGATATTTTGATGAGATGTATGTTGTCTTTCATTTAGTGTTGTTATGTGAACGTCGACTACATGACACTTCACCATTGTTTGGGCCTAGGGGAAGGCATTGGGAAGTAATAAGTAGATGATGGGTTGCTAGAATGACAGAAGCTTAAACCCTAGTTTATGTGTTGCTTCGTAAGGGGCTGATTTGGATCCATTTGTTTCATGCTATGATTGGGTTTACCTTAATTCTTCTTTCGTAGTTGCGGATGCTTGCGAGAGGGGTTAATCATAAGTGGGCTGCTTGTCCAAGGAAGGACAGTACCCAAGCACCGGTCCACCCACATATCAAATTATCGAAGTACCGAACACGAATCATATGAGCATGATGAAAACAAGCTTGACGATAATTCCCATGTGTCCTCGGGAGCGCTTTGCTTTATATAAGAGTTTGTCCAGGCTTGTCGGGCCACCTTGCTGCACCTTGTTACTTTTATTACTTGTTACCCGTTATGAACTATCTTATCACAAAACTACCTGTTACCGATAATTTCAGTGCTTGCAGAGAATACCTTGCTAAAAACCGCTTGTCATTTCTTCTGCTCCTCGTTGGGTTCAACACTCTTACTTACCGAAAGGACTACAATAGATCCCCTATACTTGTGGGTCATCAATGATGATGGCGACAAATTCCCCTCTCCGAAGCCCAAAATAGACTCCAGATCTGCCCTCCCGATGAAGAACACACTACAAAAAAAAGACACATCCATGACATTTTGGGTCGAATGAATTTTTTTGTCATGCTTATGACACTTCTATGACGATAATTGTGACAAACCCCGGTATCATCATAGATGTGGTGGGCTCCTACTTCCATGACAAAAAATCATGACAGAAAATGGGCTTTTCGTCCTGGGCGGGCCAGAGACGTGGCTGCATGACATTCTTTGGGCCGTCCATGACGGAAAAACCGTGGTAGAAGCGAGGCGAGGAAAATATCGGGGAGTTCCCGGTTACGGTGGGTGGTCGGGGCCGAGTGATGCATCGAAGGATTGCGTGTTTCTCTCGTACAAGTACGCGCGTGGGTGCGAGGCATTGGGCTCTAACTGAACCTGAGCGAGGCGTTCTCCTATTGAACCCGAGCGATTGCACTGGCTACGCGGTACTAAACCCGAGCGATCGATTGATCCCTAGCTGTTAACTGAACCCGATCGAGCGATTCCTTCGCCACTGCTGCTAAATAAAGCCGATCAAACCTACTGCCTCTTGAGGAGCAGTGAGTGTTCTTGGGGGTTGGATGAATAGTTCCCGGTGGGGGTTGGATGAACAGGACCCCGTGGTAGTAGGGGTCATTGCCGCTGGATGAACAGGACCCTGATCGAGCCGGTTGTGGGTGGATGAACAGGACCCCGCGAAGGGCTGGTTGAACAGTAGCCGGTGGAGGGTTGCATGAATAGTAGCCCATGGCGGGGTGGTTGAGCAGTAGCCGGTGGAGGCTAGATGAACAGGAGCCCGTGGATGAACAGTAGCTGGTGGAGGCAGGAAAGAGACGCCATGGATGAACAGTCGTAGGTGGAGGCTGGAGGAGGTCGACGGTGGATGAATAGTAGCCTGTGGAGGCTGGAGCGAGGCAGTAGACGGTGGATGAATAGTAGCCTGTGGAGTCCCGTTTTGTGGTACGCCACACCCCTCCCGATGAACAGGACCCCCATTTCGACAGTAGGAGGTCGAAGAGAAGTTCGTTTCCTCCATTTTGCGGTACGCCACACCCCTCCCGATCAATAAGACCCCATTTTGACCATAGGAGGTCAAAGAGAAGTCTGTTTCCTCTGTTTTGTGGTACGCCACACCCCTCCCGGTGAACAGGATCCCGTTTCAACCATAGGCTGTCGAACAGAAGGCCGTTTCCTCCGTTCTGTCATACGCCAAACCTCATTTCGGTTGTTCCGTCCAAGCCGGTTGGCTCCCGATGAACACGATGCATTCCGTTGCCTCCTGATGAACACGACGACACAATTTCTCCGTTCCGACCCAGCTGGTTGGCTGCCGATGAACATGACGCCTTTGCTGCCCTTCGCTGCCTCTCCATGCACACGAGCCCTGGCTGTATGTATGCGCGAGTAGGCAATTGAGACCCCGCCCGTTTGTATGTACGTACGTGTACACGATACAGACGGGACTGCCTGAATAACTACCGGTTTACTGGGCCATGATTCATCATGGTAGAAAGACCGATGGACCAGTATGTATGTACACGTTTGCGACCAGAATGAAAATGGTACATAGCTTCGACCGGGTGGGTCCCGGCTATCAAGGAGGATAAGGAGACACTTCTTTGCGTGCAAAGATGTAGCTGGTGGGTCCGAGCTGATAGGGGAGGATTCTTGTTTTGCGCATAATAAGGAGGCACTTCCTTGCGTGCGAAGATGTAGCTGGTAGGTCCATTTGTCGGCCTCACCGCGTACAATCCTCTTCCGATGGCTGTCATTTGTTAACCACGTTGACCATGCCGTGCGGACAGCACTAGGAGGTGGACGATGGTGAGGTAGGCAACGACGCGGAGCCTGGGAACATGCGAAGGGTAGTACGACGGTTGACTAGTTCGCTGTGGTGTGAGGCTGCCGTTGCCGCAGAATAACAGGGAGTGTGGGTGAGTAGAGGGGTGTCCTGGCTAACGGTGGGAGTAGTAGGGGCGGTGAGACCCCTGCGGTAGCACAACCGACCATGGGGGGCAGGAGCACGCGGTGGTTTGGACGACTGGAGCAAGAAAATGGGAGGTTGAAGAAGCAGGAAGACCGTTGGATGTTAACAATCCAATGGTCACTGGTGATAGAATCGTTTGTTGACTAAGTTGACAAAGCCCTCCGTACACATCAACTTAGTAGAGCCACAAGCCAGCCTCCAAATCCGGTGGGCCCTAGCTGTCATGGGGAGCACTCGTTATTTTTCAATTAATAAGGAGACACTTCCTTTCGTGCCAAGATATAGCTAGTGGGTCCCACCTGTCATTTGGAGGATTCATTCTTTTTGGCGTAATAAGGTGGTACTTGCTTGTGTGTGGCCATGGACCATGTGGATCACAACTATCAGCCTCTCCATGTACATCCCTCTTCCGATGTTGTCGTTTGTTGACAACATTGACCACGCCGTGCTGATAACACCAGCGCGATGGATGATGGCGAGACCCAGGAAGGGAATGACCCAGAGCCAGCGAAGCCACATCAGTGGAGGGATGTGGGTGAGTACAGGGATGGCCTGGCTAGTGGTGGGAGTAGTAGGGGGCGGTGAGGCCTGTGCGGCAACACAGCCGGCCATGAGAGGCAGAGGCAGGCGGTCCCACCGACGCTGGATTTGGCGCCTGGAGCAAGAAGATCAGAGATTGAAGAAGCACGACGGTCGTTGGATTGACATCCAATGGTTACGTCTGCTAGAATCGTTTGTTGACATATATAACAAGTAAAAGAATCTCGCATACACGTCAACTTAATAGGCCCACAAGTCAGACCATTCCCTATTTTTTTTAATAATTTACAGCTCATTGCTACTTCTTATGCAATTTATTGCAGTCCATTTTTTTGCTGGCCAGAGCCAGGGTTAAAAATTTAAATGAAATTTTGCATATTCTGGTGGGGTCCAAACTATTTTTAATACCGAAATGTCGAGCCAGATTTAAAGTACTTTGAAGATATATTTAAATTAGGTTAAAGCCCAGTGAAATTGGAATCTGAAAATGTGAAAAAAAATCAGAAATTAGAAAGTAATTGCCAATTTGTCGTCTATTTTTTATATTTACAGCCTATTTCATGTTACTTTCAAGATTTGCAGCCGTCTTGAAAGAGTTGCAGCCCATCAGGGCGTACAAAAATAAGTAGGCCTGGATTGGGTATTCTTCAGAAAAAAATAAACTGGGCTCATTTTCACAAAGAAAAAAAATAGCTGGCCTGGTCATGTGGTGAACGTAAAATATAAGCCTGGGCTAGAAGGGCCACAGCCCAGTTGAAACCCTGCTCCATCTCAACAATAAGAAAAAAAACCTGCTCGAGCAGCTACGTCCCAGGTGTCAGCCGATCTTGTGTTGTTCTCTTGTCTATTGACTATATACGCTGACAATGTCATGGGTCCCAGATGTTAGGAAACCACTAGGAGGAAGAATTTTCTTTTTCTATATGTTAACAATGGAGAATATAAAAAATGAGTAACTTGCTTGCGTACGGCCATGGACATGTTGGGTCCCTACTGTCATCCTCTCCACATACAATCCTCTCCCGATTCCTCTTGTTTGTTGAGCATGTTGACAATGCGTGAGGGCAGCGCCACAGCGAGCGCACCAACGCAAGTGGAGCGTGATGGCAAGGCCTCAGACGCCGATGTTAACTATTTAGGAGACGGTGGGGCGGCGATGCGTGGGTTGAGGCGCAGCCAGCCGTGAGGCGGCCCCACCAGCACTGGTTTGGTTTTGGCGGCTGGAAGAAGATGAGACTGAAGAAACACGATAGACTACAAAAGCAATAGGAGTACTTAACAACCTTAACTGAAACCAGCAGGGGCACTTAACAACCATAGCTAAAAGCAGTATGAGTACTTGTACAGGTTCAATCGTACAAAGCACGCCTGAAACAATGCTACTTTTCCTACAGTTAACCAAGGGTGAGGCCACCAAGCCCCAGGAGAAGGCCCAGGCGCCACCCCGTGCATCCACAACCTTCTGAAAGCGGCTTCATCTCGCAATGTGGTCAATAAACATGATATTCGCTTTAGAGCCATGGAAAAGCATGAGCATAACCTTCTATCCTATTCTCCAAGATGGACGGGCCTTCATTATTTGAGACCACCCATGAATAAGTATCTTTTCACCTCCAAGGGGAATGGAGTAGGTCAACATAGACATCATGTTGTTACCAAGCGCAAGTCCGACCCGACCATGGTCAGGCATCTGTATAGGAACAATAGAACTTGGCAGTTTATGTTTCAAGAAGATCGCAAATGTAAAACTGTGTATAAGCAAGAGTTTATGAACAACATATATAACAGAAAACAGCTCATTCAACGTGTGCAGCAGTGGCACACATATCCCACGTGGCTTTCCACCATTGAAACGCCCCACAAGGACCTCAAGATGATCAATAAAGTGTAGGGACTTGGGAATGTCATCCCAGTGAACTTCAGTGCCATCAGTAACAGCCGAGTTCTTATTGAATAACCAACGAGTACCGTGCTTAACTTTGAAATAACCTACATGTGTCACCAATTTTAAGAAATATTAGTTAGAAGTAGCATCTTCGGAGAGAAGGGAATCACAAATCATTGCTACTTCTAAAGTTAAATTGCGATTAGTTAGACATAATAGGTGGATTAAGAAGTAATCGAGGCAACAAGCAAGAACGAGATACAAAACTAACATGGATGAAATATTGAACGACGTCGGGGTGGAAGATCACAATGAAGATGAGACCAGGTTCTGCTATTTCCATCAACATTGGTGCGCCAACTTTCAGTCTGTAACACTTGAGAAAGTCTATCCAAGTTCGGCCATAAAAAAAGCAGCGATCTCCTTGGTTCATGAACCCAACTTGGAACTTATATCCACGGCTTGTCTTCAATTTGACCATTAAACTGGTGTATTCAGTTATGGCAAGGCCGGCCATCTTGAGTACATGTGTTCTGGCGAAGCAAGGAATGCACTGCAGGAGAAATAATATGAGAACGGAATGTATTCGCTATCCAAATCTAGAAATAATTTCCTCCTTCACATCAGTGTTGACCATGGTACTAGTACCTTTTATCCAAATATAGCAATCAAAATTTCCAAATTAGTCGACAACATGTTCAAAAAAACCCACCCTCCTGGATAGAAAAGAGGATTCTAGGAACATACTATGAGCGTTTAAAATCATGTGTTAGGATGAGAAGGAACAAGTGTGGCGTCTCACCGAGGGCGCAGAAACCTGTAGGGTCCTCGCACTTTGGGCACTTCAAATGAAACACACTAGATTTAGTAGGAAGAAATATGCATCAACGATGGCGGCTGCCATCCTAGGATTACCTGCGACCAAGGGACTTGGATTTATCGGGGAAGGATGAAGAATTCGTACCTGGTTCTCCATGAGAAAACCCTATGCAATCGCCAGAGGGGGTTTTCTCTGAACAAGCAGACAAGGGAGAAGGGGATTCAGGCCCAGTGAGAGAGGGGTTTTTCTCTGAACAAGTAGACGAGGGGGAAGGGGACTCAGGCCCAGTGAAATATTGCTGATTCGTACGTCCAGCTTACTGCTAAAGCTGGAAAGGTGGAGGGTTTTTGTGATTTGATGGCTCAATGGGAATTACTGCGCAGCTACGACCGGGGTGAGTCTACCGTGCAGTTGTGCACTCTAATTTGGTGCATGGCACGTCGACCCCATTGCCGGATGCCCCACATATTAGCGAAAGGAAATAGAAAGGCAGGAGTAACTAGTTACACATAAATATATTTATGACAGAGAGATACTCCCTCTGTAAATAAATATAAAAATCTTTTATATCACAACTTTATACATAAGAAAAATCAAGGGGAATATATATAACATAATATGGGGGTTCATCTGAGAATATAATACTCAGATAGGCTCACGATTCTAGACTTTGGGCCACAGTCCAGTGGGCGTTCATGTTTGGCGGCCCATGTGTTCTACCTCAGTGCATTTCATATTGCAAGCAATCGGTACGGCGCGGGTTTTAGATGCTGCCGCAAGGCGAATACAGAAAATTGAATAAAGCACGGCAACTGTTAGAATGAAATCGAACGACAGTTCTAAAAGTGCAACTATCCCTGGGTGGTTTTGGTAATTCCTAACAACATATAGCTCATTGAGCTAATGTTATTTCAAGATAAATATTTCAGGAAAGCTCAATGATTGGCATGGCATGGATGAGAAAAGTGAATCCCTCAAAATGCTAAGGACAAAAGGATTGGCTCAAGCTCAAAGCACAAGACTCTACATTTTATATTTTAGTGATCCAAGATCACATTGAGTCTATAGGAAAAGCCAATACTATCAAGGAGGGATGAGGTGTTGCTTAATGAGGTTCTTGCTCAAAATGCTTAGTGATATGCTCCAAAGCTCTCAACTACTTTCTCACATCCACATATGACCCAAACCAAAAGTCAAACTCGGCCCCACCGAAACCATCTATCCAGCGCCACCGAGTTTAGATGTCATAGCCACAGCCACAAACCCTAGTCTTTTCAGTCCCACCGATAGGGATCTCGGTCTCACCGAGATGGGATTGCAATCTCTCTGTTTCCCTTTGTAACGTTTATGTCAAACCGAGATGAGCGATTGGTCCCACCGAGATTGCAATGCAAACTCAATGTTTCCCTTTCATAACGTTTCGGTCAAACCGAGATGAGCGAATCGGTCCCACCGAGTTTGCCTGGCCAACCCTCTGTGTGTCTATTACCAAAATCGGTCTCACCAAGTTTGTGTAATCGGTCTCACCGAGATTACGTTATGCCCTAACCCTAACCATATCGGTCCCACCGAGATGACATGTCGGTCCCATCGAAAATCCTAACGGTCACATTATTTCCTAAATTGGTCCGACCGAGTTTAACTATTCGGTCCCACCGAGTTTGGTAAGTTATGTGTAACAGTTAGATTTTGTGTGGAGGCTATATATACCCCTCCACTCACTCTTCATTCATGGAGAGAGACATCAGAACATGCCTACACTTCCAACATACATTTTCTGAGAGAGAACCACCTACACTTGTGTTGAGGTCAAGATATTCCATTGCTACCACATAAATCTTGATCTCTAGCCTTCCCCAAGTTATTTTCCACTCAAATCTTCTTTCCACCAAATCCAAATCTTGTGAGAGAGATTTGAGTGTTGGGGAGACTATCATTTGAAGCACAAGAGCAAGGAGTTCATCATCAACACACCATTTGTTACTCCTTGGAGAGTGGTGTCTCCTAGATTGGCTAGGTGTCATTTGGGAGCCTCCGAGAAGATTGTGGAGTTGAACCAAGGAGTTTGTAAGGGCAAGGAGATCGCCTACTTTGTGAAGATCTACCCTAATGAGGCAAGCCCTTCGTGGGCGACGACCATGGTGGGATAGACAAGGTTGCTTCTTCGTGGACCCTTCATGGGTGGAGCCCTCCGTGGACTCGCGCAACCATTACCTGATAACCCGCAAGTATACGGGATAGTTGTAGCCTCTTTCGATAAGTAAGAGTGTCGAACCCAACGAGGAGCTAAAGGTAGAACAAATAATCTCTCTAGTCCTATCGGCCACTGATACGACTCTACGCACGCTTGACGTTCGCTTTACCTAGAACAAGTATGAAACTAGAAGTACTTTATAGGTGTTGTTGGATAGGTTTGCAAGATAATAAAGAACACGTAAATAAAAACTAGGGGCTGTTTAGATAAAGAGACAATAAAGTAAATATAGCGAGTGTGGAAAAGTGGTGGTAGGAGTTGTGAAATTGTCCCTCAGCAATTGACTATGTTACTAGACGGGCAATCACTATTGCAATTCTATTTGAGGGAGAGGCATAAGCTAACATACTTTCTCTACTTGGATCATATGCACTTATGATTGGAACTCTAGCAAGCATCCGGAAATACTAAAGATTCATTAAGGTAAAACCCAACCATAGCATTAAAGTATCAAGTCCCCTTTTATCCCTTACACAAACAACCTACTTACTCGGGTCTGTGCTTCTGTCACTCGCGCCACCCACCATAAGCAAATCCTAAACATATTGCAAACCCTACAGAGGGAATCCCTCGTGCTTGCGCGACACGGAGGGCACAATAGGACAACACCAATAATAAAACATGCAACTCAAACCAATCATAGCAATTCATCAGTCACCTATAGGACAACGAAAATCTACTCAGACATCATAGGATGGCAACACATCATTGGGAAATAATATGAAGCATAAAGCTCCATGTTCAAGTAGAGGGTATAGTGGGTTGCGGGAGAGTGGACCGCTGGATATAGATGGGGGAAGGTGATGGATATGTTGGTGAAGATGACGGTAGTGTTGGTGAAGACTGCAGTGATGATGATGGCCCCCGGCGGTGTTCCGGCGCCACCAAAAGCAAGGGGGAGAGAGCCCCCCTTATTCTTATTCTTCCTTGACCTCCTCCCTAGATGGGAGAAGGGTTTCCCCTCTGGTCCTTGGCTCCCATGGTGTGGGAGGTGCGAGAGCCCCTCCGAGATTGGATCTATCTCTCTGTTTCTACGTTCTCAGGTTCTGCCCCTTCACCGTTTTTTTTATATCCGGAGATCCATAAATCCGATTGGGGTGAATACTTCGCCCAAATCTTTCTCATAAAATTAGCTTTCTTGCGGCAAAAGAAGAGCGTCAACCGCCTTACGGGGGGCCCAGGAGAGTCCATGGCGCGCCTGCCTCCTTGGGGCACCCCCCTATCTCCTGCCCCCCTCGGGCACCGTCTCGCGTTGATTTTACTTCCCAAAAATCATAAATATTCCAAAATAATTCTCCGTCCGTTTTTATCCCGTTTGGACTCCGTTTGATATGGGTTTTCTGCGAAACATAAAACATGCAACAAACAGGAACTGACACTGGGCACTGGATCAATAAGTTAGTCCCAAAAATAGTATAAAAAGTTGCCAAAAGTATATGAAAGTTGAAGAATATTGACATGGAACAATAAAAAATTATAGATACGACGGAGACGTATCAGCATCCCCAATCTTAATTCCTGCTTGTCCTCGAGTAGGTAAATGATAAAAAAGATAATTTTTTATGTGGAATGCTACCTAGCATAATCTTGATCATATGTCTAATCATGGCATGAATATTAAGACACGAGTGATTCAAAGCAATAGTCTATCATTTGACATAAAAACGATAATACTTCAAGCGTACCAATAAAGTAATCATGTCTTTTCAAAACAACAAGGCCAAAGCAAGCTTATCCCTAAAAAATCATATAGTTTGGCCATGCTTCATTTTCGTCACACAAAAGTGCTCCCATCATGCACAACCCCGATGACAAACCGAGCAATTGGTTCATACTTTTTAACACGCTTCAGCTTTTTCAACCCTCACGCAATACATGAGTGCAAGCCATGGATATAGCACTATAGGTGGAATAGAATATGATGGTGGAGGTTTATGTGGAGAAGACAAAAAGGAGGAAGTCTCACATCGACGCAGCTAATCAACGGGCTATGGAGATGCCCATCAATTGATGTTAATGCAAGGAGTAGGGATTGCCATGCAACGGATGCACTAAGAGCTATAAGTGTAAGAAAGCTCAACAAAAGAAACTAAGTGGGTGTGCATCCAACTTGCTTGCTCATGAAGACCTAGGGCATTTGAGGAAGCCCATCGTTGGAATATACAAGCCAAGTTCTATAATGAAAGTTCCCACTTGTGTATGAAAGTGATAATATAGGAGACTCTCTATATGAAGAACATGGTGCTACTCTGAAGCACAAGTGTGGAAAAAGGATAGTAACATTGCCCCTTTTCTCTTTTTTTTTTCTTTTTTTTGGGTGGGCTTCTTTGGCCCCCTTTTTTATTTAGGCTTCTTTGGCCTTTCCTTTTTTTTTCTTTTTCTTTTTTTCATGGGGCAATGCTCTATATGATGATCATCACACTTTTATTTACTTACAACTCAATATTACAACTCGATACTAGAACAAAGATATGACTCTATATGAATGCTTCCGGTGGTGTACCGGGATGTGCAATGATCTAGCATAGCAATGACATCAAAAAATGGACAAGCCATGAAAACATCATGCTAGCTATCTTACGATCATGCAAAGAAATATGACAATAAATGCTCAAGTCATGTATATGATGATGATGGAAGTTGCATGGCAATATATCTCGGAATGGCTATGGAAATGCAATGATAGGTAGGTATGGTGGCTGTTTTGAGGAAGATATTAGGAGGCTATGTGTGATAGAGCGTATCATATCACGGGGTTTGGATGCACCGGCGAAGTTTGCACCAACTCTCGAGGTGAGAAAGGGCAATGCACGGTACCGAAGAGGCTAGCAATGGTGGAAAGGTAAAAGTGCGTATAATCCATGGACTCACATTAGTCATAGAGAACTCATATACTTATTGCAAAAGTTTATTAGCCCTCGAAGCAAAGTACTACTATGCATGCCCCTAGGGGGATAGATTGGTAGGAAAAGACCATTGCTCGTCCCCGACCGCCACTCATAAGGAAGACAATCAAAGAAACACCCCATGCTTCAAATTTGTCACACAACGGTTACCATACGTGCATGCTACGGGACTTGCAAACCTCAACACAAGTGTCTCTACAATCCACAACCACCCACTAGCATGACTCTAATATCACCACCTTTATATCGCAAAACTATTGCAAGGAATCAAACATATCATATTCAACGATCTACAAGTTTATGTAGGATTTTATGACTAACCATGTGAATGACCAATTCCTGTCTTCTCTCTAAATTGATATAAGTGAAGCAAGAGAGTTTAATTCTTTCTACAAAATATATGCCCACGCTCTAACAAATATAAGTGAAGCAAAAGAGCATTCTACAAATGGCGGTTGTCTATATGAAGAGAAACAGGCAATCCAAACTTCAAATGATATAAGTGAAGCACATGAAGCATTCTATAAAGCCATGCTAAAAAGATTTAAGTGAAGTGCAATGAGCATTCTATAAATCAACCAAGGACTATCTCATACCAGCAAGGTGCATAAAAGAAAAGTGAAAACTAAATGCAAAAGACGCTCCAAGACTTGCACATAATGCATGAACGAAACGAATTCGAAAACATACCGATACTTGTTGAAGAAAGAGGGGATGCCTTCCGGGGCATCCCCAAGCTTAGACGCTTGAGTCTCCTTGAATATTTACTTGGGGTGCCTCGGGCATCCCCAAGCTTGAGCTCTTGCCTCTCTTCCTTTTCCTCATATCGAGACGTCCTCGTTTAGACACTTCATCCACACAAAACTTCAACAGAAAACTCGGTAAGATCCGTTAGTATAATAAAGCAAATCACCACTCTAAGTACTGTTGCAAACCAATTCATATTTTGTTTTTGCATTGTGTCTACTGTAGTATAACTTTTCCATGGCTTAATTCACTAATATAAATTGATAGATTCATCAAAACAAGCAAACTATGCATCAAAAACAGAATCTATCAAAAACAGAACAGTCTGTAGCAATCTGAACATCCACCATACTTCTGGTACCCCAAAAATTCTACCAAAATTAGGAAAAATAAACAAGCTGTATAGAAAGACAATGAAAAAAGGAATCAGAACCAATTGACATTCCAGTCAAAAATGTAAAATCACGCACTACAGCCAAAGTTTCTGTCCTGCACCATACAAACCAACAAGCATTGTAAACATCCTAAAGGCAAACCTTGGCACATTATTTTTATAATACAATGAAATTGTACAAGGGGATAATTATTTTTTATGAAAAGTTTCTGTAATCAAGATTCACAAAGTTTCCGTGAGCATGAACAAAGTTCAAGGAGCTCTCCCACTTCAACAATGCTTATCTCTCTCACTTTCACTTTCCTTTTTGAAAAGTTTTAGGTTCCCCTCTTTATTTTTGTTGTTTTAAACTACATAAAAGCACTCAACAAAAATAAATGACTATCTAAAACTTTTGGGTTGTCTCCCTGGCAGCGCTTTCTTTAAAGCCATTAAGCTAGGCATATAGTGCTCAAGTAATTGATCCACCCGGATCCCAAGGTATATCAAAGCCAATTTTAATTAACAATAATTTGTAATTTAGTAGTGAGCACAAATTAACATATATCATGCAACAACGGAGTCTAACTCTCTTCCTATGGATCGGCATGTCATAAAAGAACGATTCATGTACACAAAGTAAGGCCAATGCATAGTATAAGCAGTTTCTTGCAATTTTATCTTATTGGATACATAGAGAGGTGGAGATGTAGTTCCTCTCTCATAATAATTGCAAGTAGGAGCAGAAAGCACATGCATATTATATTCATTAAAATCATCACGTGCAATGGTAAAAGGCAACCCATCAATGTAATCCTTAATAAGCACAAACTTCTCCGATATAGTGTAGTTTGGAGAATTCAAAAAGATAATAGGACTATCATGCATGGGTGCAATAGCAACAATTTCATGTTTAACATAAGGAACTATAGCAAGTTCATCTCCATAAGCATAATTCATATTGGCATCTTGGCCACAAGCATAGCAAGCATCATCAAAAAGGGATATTTCGAGAGAATCAACGGGATCATAGCAATAATCATCATAGCAATTATCCTTTAGTAAGCACAAAGGGGAATTAAACAATGTATGAGTTAAAGAGTTACTCTCATTAGAAGGTGGGCACGGGTGATCAATCCGCTCTTCCTCCTTTCGTTCTTCGCTCTCCTCATGATCTTTTTCATCCAGTGAGCTCACAGTTTCATCAATTTTTTCTTCCATAGCTTCCTTCAAAATATTAGTCTCTTCTTGGACGGTGGAGACTTTCTCAATAAATGCATTAATATTGTAATTGTATTCATAATTTTCATAGCAATATCTAAGTATAGAAAAATTTTCAGGCAATAAAGACCATCATCATCAAAAGCTTCATACTTTTCAAACAAAGATTCAATTTCATAAGCAGCCTTAAAAGCAACAAATTCTTCTATTTGTTCAACATCATAGTAATCACATATACCATTAGCATAAGAAGATAAGGTTTCATTATCATTAAATTTGCATGAAAAGGGAAGGTGTGGAGCCTTCATCCTAGAGCAACAAGTAATATCGTATCTCAAGCATAGATCCCGAGCATACCAACACAACATAATAATCTGATCCCATAATAGTTTCCCTTTTTGTGTAAAGTGATAATCCCTAAAGTATTCACGTTGATCCAACGTGTCTCCCATTATAAAGTTGAATGGGGTTTTCTCTGGATTATCAAAGTAGTACATAATATCTTTCACATAATGAGAATCGAGGGTTTTAGGAGTTACCCAATCTTCATGACTAGCAAGTACACCAATTTTTTTTGGTATTTTGTGTTCCATATTCATAACTAAAGATAGAGAACAACTTAGAACAGCAAATAAAAATTACTTAGTGATAAAGCAAACAAGCACACACGAGAATAATCACCCCACGCTATGACTCCCCGGCAACGGCGCCAGAAAAAGGTCTTGATAACCCGCAAGTATACGGGATAGTTGTAGCATCTTTCTATAAGTAAGAGTGTCGAACCCAATGAGGAGCTAAAGGTAGAAGAAATACTCTCTTAAGTCCTATCGGCCACTGATATGACTTTACGCACGGTTGACATTCGCTTTACCTAGAACAAGTATGAAACTAGAAGTACTTTGTAGGTGTTGTTGGATAGGTTTGCAAGATAATAAAGAACACATAAATAAAAACTAGGGGCTATTTAGATAAAGAGACAATAAAGTAAATATAGCGAGTGTGGAAAAGTGGTGGTAGGAGTTGTGAAATTGTCCCTAAGCAATTGACTATGTTACTAGACCGGTAATCACTATTGCAATTCTATTTGAGGGAGAGGCATAAGCTAACATACTTTCTCTACTTGGATCATATGCACTTATGATTGGAACTCTAGCAAGCATCTGCAAATACTAAAGATTCATTAAGGTAAAACCCAACCATAGCATTAAAGTATAAAGTCCCATTTTATCCCATACGCAAACAACCTACTTACTCGGGTCTGTGCTTCTGTCACTCACGCCCCCCACCATAAGCAAATCCTAAACATATTGCAAACCCTACAGAGGGAATCCCTCATGCTTGCGCGACACGGAGGGCACAATAGGACAACACCAATAATAAAACATGCAACTCAAACCAATCATAGCAATTCATCAATCACCGATAGGACAACGAAAATCTACTCAGACATCATAGGATGACAACACATCATTGGGAAATAAATATGAAGCATAAAGCACCATGTTCAAGTAGAGGGTACAACGGGTTGAGGGAGACTGGACCACTGGATATAGATGGGGGAAGGTGATGGAGATGTTGGTGAAGATGACGGCGGTGTTGGTGAAGATCGCGGTGATGATGATGGCCCCCGGCGGCGTTCCGGCGCCACCAAAAGCAAGGGGGAGAGAGCCCCCCTTCTTCTTCTTCTTACTTGACCTCCTCCCTAGATGGGAGAAGGGTTTCCCCTCTGGTCCTTGGCTCCCATGGCGTGGGAGGGGCGAGAGCCCCTCCGAGATTGGATCTATCTCTCTGTTTCTGCGTTCTCAGATTCTGCCCCTTCACCGTTTCTTTTATATCCAGAGATCTGTAACTCCAATTGGGGTGAATCTTTCGCCCAGATCTTTCTCATAAAATTAGCTTTCTTGCGGCAAAATAAGAGCGTAAACCGCCTTACGGGGGTCCCAGGAGAGTCCAGGGCGCGCCCCTATCTCCTGGCCCCCTCGGGCACCGCCTCACATTGATTTTACTTCCCAAAAATCATAAATATTCCAAAATAATTCTCCGTCCGTTTTTATCCCGCTTGGACTCTGTTTGATATGAGTTTTCTACGAAGCATAAAACATGCAACAAACAGGAACTGGCACTGGGCACTGGATCAATATGTTAGTCCCAAAAATGGTATAAAAAGTTGCCAAAAGTATATGAAAGTTGAAGAATATTGGCATGGAACAATCAAAAATTATAGATATGATGGAGACGTATCATTACCCTTCGTGGGTTGAAGTCTCCATCAACGTGGATGTACGATAGCACCACCTATCGGAACCACGACTAAAAAATCTCTATGTCAACATTGCATTTGCTCCCTCAAACTCCTCCCTTTACCTTCATATGCAATTGTTTTACATTCCGCTGCTATACTCTTAGAATTGAATGTGTAGGTTGATTGCTTGACTTGTGCTAAGTTGATAAAATCTGCCAAGAACTAAAATTGGGAAAATGCTAGATTTTTATTTGGTCAAGTAGTCTAATCACCCCCTCTAGACATACTTTCGATCCTACAAGTGGTATTAGAGCTTTGGTCTCCATTTGCTTTGATTTCCATAGCTTTTGGTGGTCATATCCTTGGTTTCAAAACCTAGGAGAGTATGGCGTCTAGCAAGGGAAATTACCACCGTAGAGGTCCTTACTTTGATGGTACTAATTTTGCTAGTTGGAAGCATAAAATGAAAATGCATATTCTTGGACATAACCCCACCGTTTGGACTATTGTGTGTATTGGCTTGCAAGGTGAATTCTTTGATGGGAGAGAACCGAACCGTGAAGCTACCACGGAAGAGTTGAAGATGCTGCAATACAATGCTCAAGCTTGTGATATCATCTTCAATGGATTGTGCCCCAAAGAATTCAACAAAATCAGCCGTCTTGAGAATGCAAAGGAAATCTGGGATACTTTGATTGACATGCATGAAGGTACCGACTCCATCAAGGAATCCAAATTGGATGTGCTTCAAAGTCAACTTGAAAAGTTCAAAATAATGGATGGTGAAGGCGTCGCTGAGATGTACTCTAGGCTTGCTCTCATCACAAATGAGATTGCCGGCTTAGGAAGTGAAGAGATGACCGACAAATTCATCATCATGAAGATCCTAAGAGCCTTGGATGGAAAATATGATACCGTGTGCACATTGATCCAAATGATGCCCAATTACAAAGATCTCAAGCCAACGGAAGTCATTGGAAGAATTGTTGCTCATGAGATGTCACTCAAGGATAAGGAGGAGCTCCACAACAAGTCAAGTGGTGCTTACAAAGCCTCATGTGAAGCTCCCACATCATCAAGTGAGAAACAAACCTTCAATGAAGAATTGAGCCTAATGGTGAAGAAGTTCAACAAGGTCTACAAGAGTAGAAGCAAGGAAAGAAGTTCCAAGTCAAGGTCCTACAATGACAAAAGATCTTCTAGTCATGAGCATAATTGCTACAATTGTGGAAGAACCGGACACTATTCCAATGAGTGTACGGCACCCTACAAAAGAAGAGAAGATTCTCCAAAAAGAAGAAGTAGAAGAGAAGAATCACCATCAAGAGAAAGAAGGAGTAGAGATGATCGTTATGAACAAAGAACATCCCGGAGAAGCAAGGATTCAGAAAGGAAGGACAAGTCATCAAGGAGCTACACAAAACAAAGACATCAAGCTCATGCTGGTGAATGGGTATCCGGCTCCGACTCCGACAATCACTCAGAGAGAAGCTATCACTCCAACTCCGAATATACTCAAGATGAAGGTGTTGCCGGTCTAGCACTTGTGTCAACCAACTCCTACGACATATTTGATTCACCAAATAAAGGACTTGGAAGATGCTTCATGGCTAAAGGCCCAAAGGTATCACACCCTGAGTATGTTGATTTCAACAGTGATGAAGATGACTTGTTAGGTGATGATGATTTACTTGTTGACAACTCTAGTGATGAATACTATGACGAAATGTCAATTAATCATGCTAATCAAGATAAAACGAATGACAATGATAAGGAGAAGATTGTGCTCCTAACTAAAGAACTAAACACTCTTAAGTTAGCTCATGAAACTATCTTAGGAGATCATCGAGAACTTTTAAGGACTCATGAGAAGTTACGCTTTGAAAAGCTCAACCTTGAGCAAGAGCATGAGGTTTTAAAGGCAATCAATGATGATCTTCGCAAGAAAAGTTCTTCTTACATTGCCAAGCGTTTACTCTTGTCTACTTACATGCCACAAGTCAAGTCTAGTAACAAGAACAAGAAAGATTCTTCTTCTAGTAGTAACAATAATCATGTTAAATCCAATATTGTTGCTTCTAGTAGTTATCTTGATTCCACTAATGACTCTCTTAGACAAGTTACACTTGAGAAAGAAAATAGATTATTGAAGGGAATTATAGAGAAAGGTGTTTACAAGAGCCTTGCCAGAAGTAAGCAATTCGAGGAAATTGTATGCAGGCAAGGAAGGCACCGGAAGAATCAAGGTGTTGGTTTTGAACGAAAGTTCAATGCTAATGGAGTTGAGTGGGAAGAAGATCAATACCCCAAGACGAAGTTTGTTCCTCAACAAGAGAAGTATGATCCTACTTCTTTCAAAGGGACACAAGCTCAAGATGATCTTCCACCACAAGACCACAAGCAAAAAGGCAAGGACAAGCTTCAAGAGGAGATTGATGCATTTGAAGAAGCTCCTAAGGCCATGGTCAAGTGGGTTCCGAAGACTACATCAAGTTCTACTTCAACAAGTACAACTACAACTCCAAGGGTTACCATCAAGATGATGTGGATCCCAAAGAAGAAGAACTAGAGAGTTCTTGAGGGTGACTCCGCCAACATACTTCACTCTTATCATTCTGGCAAGGACAAGTGCAATCAACTTCCACATCTTGCACTAGTTCAAGGATTCACAAACCCTCTTGTTGGTAAGACAAGGGACAAGGTAACCTAATGCTTTCATGGACATCATCTTGTGTATGCATCACTCTATGTCTATGGATATCCTTGTTTGTTCCTTGTGGGACTAACCCGTGTAGGTATTGAAAGTGCAACTCACTCCAATGGATTGCTCCAAATGATCTACATCAACATTGAGCATCCACATCTTCAACAGCTACATGAAGTCATCATCGACAAAACCCAAGGTTAGTTCATCCCTCTTAGGGGGGATCTCACATCAAGGGGGAGCTTTACTCTAAGTATTGAGCTAAAGCAACTCTAATGGTGTGAACACAACAATGCTTTATGTAAAAGTGGTAACCCCACTTGTGCTTAAACGATGAGTATGACCTATGATCAAATGTTCACATTTGACTCCTAAGTCAATATACTCATATATAGATGACCTAGTCATCGCCAATTGTTTGATAGATTGTAGAATTGGTTGTGCATGCTTTGCCACATTTTTCATTTGCCATTTTATTGTGTGAGCATGTTGGTTGCATATTTTACTCATTCGAGGACATCCACTTGTTGCTTTGATTATTTGGGTTATTTTCTTTTGCCAAGTGGATGGACAAGAATGCCTAAGAACCTTCTCTAGCTATCTATGCTTTTCCTGTCTCAAACTCTATTCATGCTACATCACAAAGTTTGATCAAGTTAGATTCGAACCACTCTATGTGAGGAGCACTCGGAGTCCCCGATTCATCATAGACTTAAACTTCCAAAACCTCTTTGTGCATTTCGGTCTGACCGATTCACCATTTTCGGTCACACCAAGATCACTAAGTTGATCTAGGTTTTCAACCTCGGTGCAACCGATTAGAACTTTTTGGTCACACCGAGTTGCAGTAACTGCTTGTAGTTTTGCATCTCGGTGCCATCAAGTTGTTCCACTCGGTCACACCGATAGGGTCAGGCTATATATACCCCCGGGGTCAAATTTTGGAAAATTTTCCGAAACCCCTTTCGCCCGCGCATAGCCTGCTCTGCCTCCTCGGGTCTCCGGATCGTCCTCCTCATCGCCAGTGACCTCCCGCCGCTGGTCTCCGCCGCCGTCAACGGGATTCTGCTCCGCCGTAGCAAGTCCACTGCCAAACTAGGGTATGTATTTGAAACTTTGTGCTATCCTTAACTCCGATTCCTAGCACATTGCATTGCCATGAATCTTGCCACGTTTGAAGTCTTTCTATCCAGCGAAATCACTCCGTAGATTAGTTTTGGATCCAAAATTTAGGGTTAGGTTTCCGCCAAATTCATCTCGGACCGACCGAGTTGTAGAAATCGGTCTCACCGACTTGGCTTAGGCCATTGCACATGTGATTCTCGGTGTGACCGAGAATTGCAAATCGGTGTGACCGAGATCGATTCGTTGTGAAACCCTAGCAGTCTTGGTGCCACTGAACTGTGACTCGGTCTGACCGAGTTCACTAGTTTAGGTTCCAAAAGCTGCTTAGGTATCACCAAGTTTACAGATCGGTAGCTCCGAAATGCTTTCTGTGGAAAACTAAAACTAAGTTTTTGATTCATTTTTTGCAAAAACCTCTGTGCTTTGTGATGCTCATCTACTCTACCTCGTCTACATCTATTCACAGGGTCTGCTATCAGAGAGTTTGCAACATGTTTGATCAGAGTGACAGTCAGAACAAGACAGATGAGCAAGTTCAGATGAGTGAGGGCACTAGTCCCTCAAGCAGTTATGATGATGGCAGCAGGAGCACACCTAGAAATTTGCCAAAAGCTGCCACTAGGACAAGGAAGAAGAAAACCTCAGATTCTGTAGATGAGGACTATGTTGTTGTTGAGGATGAGGCCACTTCTAAGAAGAAGGTGCTAAAAAAGGAGTATGGCACTGCTGCAACTACTAAGCCAGGAATGAAAAGAAATATTCCTGCCAAGAGAGTTCCTATGTCAAAGGCCAGAGCATCCACTCAAGAGACTTTGGGATCTGAACCCAAAAAGGCTACTGCAGAAGGAAAGAAGAAGGAAAGAAAGAGAGGAAGATGGTGCAAGAAAGTTGACCCAATGGCAGAATTTGAGAAGCACTCCTCTGATGAGGAAGAAGAAGAGGAAGAGGATGTTGCACCAGCTCCTAAAGCTCAAAAGCTAATGGGGGATGCAATCAAGTCAGGGGCTGCTCCATCTAAGCCCAAATCTGCTCCCAAGGCTGCTGCTCCAGCACCAAAGCCTAAACCTAAGAGGAACACCAGAAATATTCCTGCATCTGAGAAGAACAAGGCCCCAGTGCCTGAAGCTGCTGAAGAAGATGAAGATTCTCTTGTTTTGAGAAAGTTGAAGCCCAAGATTCCTAATCACAATGATGCTCATCCAGTTCCTGAAGACATCCATATCAGAAAGGATGTTGGACTGAGATTGTGGAGACAGTCAGATCCTTATGCTGTGAGGAGAAGGACAACAGTTGACTACAGATTCCACACAAAGGAGCAATAGGATTTCTATGAGACTATCTTGCTTGAAAAGAAGCCCATTGTGCGTGACATGAGATGGATCAACTGGGAGTACATCAAGAAGAATGAAGCTCACTATCCAGGAGTGTTTGACAGCTTCAAGTCTTGTGGAGTTGATGAATTTATTGCCCAGAAGCTCACCAAGTGGAATGATGAGCTCATTATGCAGTTTTACTCCACAACTCACTTCTACCCAGATGGGAAGATTGTCTGGATGTCTGAGGGTACTAGGTACCAATCCACAGTTGAAGAATGGGCTGAGTTGATCAATGCCCCTAAGGAATCCGAAGATGACTTGGATGTATATGCAGAGAAGAAGAAAGATCACAACTCTATGGCTCACATGTACAGAGAGATCCCAGAAAAAGCTTTGGAAACTCACAAGCTTGGATCTGTACAGTACCTATTGTCTGGTCTGCCCACAATCAATTGGATACTTAGGCACACATTGCTTCCCAAGTCAGGAGATCACAAGATGATCAGAGGTCATGCTATCAACTTGCTGCACTTGTTTGATATACCTCAGAAATTCAAAGTCATGAGCCTAATTGTGACGCCCGGATAATCAAGCTACAGTAAACCTTTGCTAATGATGCCACGTCACCACGATTACTGTTGCTAAACTCACATTGGTTCGAAACCGATTCAAATTCAAATTCAAAATAAAGTCAAACAGTTAAAGTTTTCAAAAGTCAAAACTAAAATGTGCTAAATGTAACAAATAATTCATAAGTAATGTTGGTGGAGGAACCACATTTTTATAAAATGTCTAAATGCATTCAAATAATTAAAACTGTAGGTAAAACAAATAAATAAATGTGTTGGTATTTTATAAAATACTAAACTATATTATTTGGGGGTTAAACCTTTTTGTGGCAGAGGTATAATTAGTGTTACTATTTAAGATACAACTTTTATGTTTTATAAAACTAGAATAAAATAAAACAGTAAAAGAAAAGGAACAAAAAAAAGAAAGAATAGAAATTATAGCCCCCCCCCTCGCTGGGCCTCGGCCCAGATGGCCTCGGGGCCAATCAGGCCGGCCCAGCCGGCCCCTCCTCTCTCTCCTTATCCCCA
>NC_041387.1:334873455-334912516 GCF_002162155.2 Triticum dicoccoides | reverse complement strand
TCGCGACCACCGCCACTGTTGGCATCGCCGTCGGCCACCGCGAGCCCCCTGCCCCTCGCCCTGTGCTGCTCCCCACGGTGCCCGCAGCACCCGTCGGCGCTCCTCCTCGCTGGTCGTGTCCACCCCAGCCCCGCGCGCCACTGTCCGCGCCGGCGCCACCCCCGCCCGCCTCCGTCCGCCGTGGCCCCGGCTGGCCGCGCCGGCGTGCCCCATCGTCGGTGCCCCGGCGGCCTCGTCCCACCCTGCGGGCGAGTGCCCGCTCGGGTGCGCCCGCGCCCAGCGCCCACGCCGTTCGGGCGAGCGCCCGCACCCATGCCCGCTAGCCCCTCTGGGCCACAGACACATGGGGCCCACGCCCCAGAAAAAAAAAGAGGGATTAAAAAAAAATAAAAAAATTAAAAAAATAATTAAAATTAATTAAAATAAATATAATTAATAAAAATAAAAATGATTTAATAAAATTAATTATTAATTAATTAATTATCTAATGAATTAATTAAGTTAATTAATCCGGTTTAATTAATTTAGTTAACTAGTTAGGTTAATTAAATAGTAATTAAATTAACTAATCTGTAATTAACCTAAACAGAGAATGACAAGTGGGTCCCACTGGACCCACATGTCAGGTTGACCACGTCAACTCTGTTGACTGCTGATGTCAGTATGACATCATGCTGATGTCATTAATCTGTTTTTCGAATTAATTAAATAATTAATTAAATTCCAGAAATTAATAAAATCTTTAGAAAATCATATCTTTTAATCCGTAACTCGGATTAAAATACTTTCTACATGAAAGTTGCTCAGAACGACGAGACGATTTTGGATACGCAACCCGTTCGTCCGCCACACCCCCCTAACCTATCGAACTCGCAACTTTCCCCCCTCCGGCTCCTCTGCCCGAAAACACGGAACCCCGGGAATACTTCCCGGATGCTTCCCCCCTTCACCGGTATCACCTCCTACTGCGTAGAACACGTCTAGCTCTGCCTGTTATCCTGTTATGCACTTGCTTGCTATGTATTTACTGTTTCTCCCCCCTCTTCTCTCCGGTAGACTACGAGACCGACGCTGCTGTTGACCAGTTCGACTACGGAGTTGACGACTCCTCTCTCTTGCCAGAGCAACCAGGCAAGCCCCCCCTTTGATCACCAGATATCGCCTATTCTACTCTATACTGCTTGCATTAGAGTAGTGTAGCATGTTACTGCTTTCTGTTATACCTATCCTGATGCATAGCCTGTCCTTGTTACTACTGTTGATACCTTTAACCGCAATCCTAAATACTTAGTATAGGATGCTAGTTTATCATCATTGGCCCTACATTCTTGTCAGTCTGCCTTGCTATACTATCGGGCCGTGATCACTTGGGAGGTGATCACGGGTATATACTATACATACATACATACTATACAGATGGTGACTAAAGTCGGGTCAGCTCATTGAGTACCCGCAAGTGATTCTGACGAGGGGGCTGAAAGGACAGGTGGCTCCATCCCGGTAGAGGTGGGCCTGAGTTCCCGACGGCCCCCGACTGTTACTTTGTGGCGGAGCGACAGGGCAGGTTGAGACCACCTAGGAGACAGGTGGGCCTGGCCCTGTTCGGCGTTCGCGGATACTTAACACGCTTAACGAGATCTTGGTATTTGATCTGAGTCGGCTACGAGCCTATACGCACTAACCATCTACGTGGGAGTAGTTATGGGTATCCCGACGTCGTGGTATCAGCCGAAGCACTTCAGACGTCAGCGACGGAGCGGCGCACGCCGGATTGGAACGTAAGCCTGCTCTTGTATTAAGGGGGCTAGTTCTGCTTCCGGCCGCCCACGCAACGTGCAGGTGTGCTATGGGCGATGGGCCCAGACCCCTGTGCGCTTAGGTTTAGACCGGCGTGCTGGCCTCTCTGTTTTGCCTAGGTGGGGCTGCGACGTGTTGATCTTCCACGGCCGGGCATGACCCAGGAAAGTGTGTCCGGCCAAATGGGATCAAGCATGTTGGGTTATGTGGTGCACCCCTGCAAGGAAGTTAATCTATTCGAATAGCCGTGATCTTCGGTAACAGGACGACTTGGAGTTGTACCTTGACCTTATGACAACTAGAACCGGATACTTAATAAAACACACCCTTCCAAGTTCCACAGACAACCCGGTGATCGCTTTTCCGCAGGGCGACGAGGAGAGGATTGCCGGGTAGGATTATGCTATGCGATGCTACTTGGAGTTGCTACTTGGAGATGCTACTTGGAGGACTTCAATCTACTCTCTACTACATGCTGCAAGACGGAGGCTGCCAGAAGCGTAGTCTTCGACAGGATTAGCTATCCCCCTCTTATTCTGGCATTCTGCAGTTCAGTCCACTGATATGGCCTCCTTACACATATATCCATGCATATGTAGTGTAGTTCCTTGCTTGCGAGTACTTTGGATGAGTACTCACGGTTGCTTTTCTCCCTCTTTTCCCCCTTTCCCTTCTACCTGGTTGTCGCAACCAGATGCTGGAGTCCAGGAGTCAGACTCCACCGTCGACGACGACCCCTACTACACCGGAGGTGCCTACTACTACGTGCTGCCCGCTGACGACGACCTGGAGTAGTTTAGGAGGATCCCAGGCAGGAGGCCTGCGCCTATTTCGATTTGTATCCCAGTTTGTGCTAGCCTTCTTAAGGCAAACTTGTTTAACTTATGTCTGTACTCAGATATTGTTGCTTCCGCTGACTCGTCTATGATCGAGCACTTGTATTCGAGCCCTCGAGGCCCCTGGCTTGTATTATGATGCTTGTATGACTTATTTTATTTGTAGAGTTGTGTTGTGATATCTTCCCGTGAGTCCCTGATCTTGATCGTACACAGTTGCGTGCATGATTAGTGTACGATTGAATCGGGGGCGTCACAAGTTGGTATCAGAGCCGACTGCCTGTAGGAATCCCCCTTTCCAACTCCTTGGCCGAAGTCGAGTCTAGTCGTTGAAAAACTTTTACTGACATGGCTGTGTGGCCCATGGGCCCACGTCGCCATCGGGTGGTAGTAGGATCTTTTACTCCTCGACCTATACTCTGGGACTCTGATCTCTCTACTATTCGGGTTAAATGAATTTGCTAACTCTAAGATTAGGATCTCGTGATCGCATCCACCCGGAGAGCCCCTTATTACTGATGATCGTCTGCTGCACATGAAGACCCTGAAGATACTCTCCGCTGTTAACCCGAGGACTTGTGTTCATCGCATTTGCAATTCCCCTTCCACCGTCAACCCATATGGATAACTACTTTCAGTTGTTATTCTTACAATCATCCCCAGTTGGTCTTGTTATTACAGGATACCCCGAAATACTCGTCGTTGTTTCGATAATCCTTTGAGCTTACTGCCTTGATGTTCTTTGTCACCTGAATACCCCTACGGATAATTCTCGCACTCATCGAGTATCCGCTCATCCCCAGATATTCATGCAGTTCACAAAATTCTTCGAAATACCATTCGGTCTTCCGAAAATCCTGAACAACCTATTGCCCCTGAAATTCTTGCTTGCTTGCATTATGGTTAATCCCATAATTAAGTATAGTAATCTTATTGGCAACCTTTGTCAATATCATTTTGAGTCCATTGACTCAATATGTTGCGAATGCTCGCAATCCTCACTCAGATCATAGAATTCATCCTTCCAGCTCAGATGTCATTTAAGACGCGAGCTGGTCCTCAGCCAATCAGATTGCCATCGATTGTACCCCTAAGTCTATTCAACTTGTCCGTCCTTGATCAGAGCGTTTGCTCTTGATCCCTTGATTTGAAAATCATAATTCTTTTGTTATTTAAACGTTGAATTATTCAGATGTTCTATAAAACGATGCATTTGCATTCTTCTTCCTCTGATTGGGTATTGATACTCACGTCAGCTCCATTGTGGATCACCATATCCACTGTTGGATTATTATCCGACAATGTCCTTAATTAATCACCTTGTGAGTTCTTTCTCCGATACATAATGCCTTTGGTAAATTGTATCCTCTCCTTTTGCCAACCATGCTCTGCTTTTGAGCTGGTGATATCTACTCTTGAAGATTGTGGTATATGTTTCCACGATACCCTAACGGGTTGATCCGATGCCTTCCTTTATATGTGTGAACTCGGAAGTTTTCACGAGTCATACTCATCTGGTATTTCACCAGGTAAAACTTTCAACACTAATGCCTTTATCAAAGCGAATAGTGAATGGAAGGTTATACATTGAAGAAGTGGGAGTCGACCTTGAACCTTGCGTTCATGCCCAGGGACACGATGTATAACTTATCATGGAAGCTGCTCGTAAAAATAATTATTCCTTTGGTATAAGTTCATCTTATATCTGGGATCTGGCCTTTTGCAATCGTGGTTCCGACCATGTTCTCCTTTAAATAACATTTCTCGTGCAAGTTTAAGCACTTGTCTTCTACGGGGTAATACCCCAGTCCAACCTCTACTTTGATTTGCCGTCGAGTATTACCCCTGGTATCTCAAGATTATCACGGAACTGCATAACTTCTTATGAGTTCTTCATCAAGTGCTACATTCTCATTGATTCCAATTTTTCATGGGCTCTAAGTTATTAAACACTCAAAGACACCGATAACTGAACCGAGTCCACACTACGGTTCAACAACTCTTAGTAATCTTCTTTAAGTACGAGTTTGAACTCAATCACGTCATTCCGAGCCTACTCGACTATATCATTATCGTGCCAAATTTTAACTGTGCTACCTGGTCCTTCTTTCCGGAGCACAATTTCGATGATGGGCTAAGCTTACGTCGATCTTCCTTGTCTTATCGTCTCACCTCAAACAACAAACTTGATTTCAAGTTTGTGACGTACCCATGGTTCCAATAACCTTTCGCTTCATCATTCGTTTGACTTGATGTCATCGCCGACCGATTACATCTCCATGAAACCTCTCGACAGAAATTGTCATGATCATCGTCAACATTTCGAGCTCCTTAAGGATATCAATTGAATTCCTGATGAGAAATACCATCCTTGCCCTCGATGATTTGTGTTATCATCGACCACTCGATTGCCTTCCGTTCAACACAAACTTGTTCGTGTTTTGTGTTATACCTTGAGATCCTTGCTATCCAGCATTGTTCTCCTTTACCTTGGAGTATTGCCATCTTTTATGTCAAGAATGTTGTGAGAATTTCACCACCTCTCAAGAATTCTTGGTATCGTGATACTTCTCACCATCACCATTCTTTCTTGGTCCTCGTGTTGATTCCAACCGGGGTACCAACAAGTGAACGGTGTTGTTTGGATTCTGCACTTCTAGCAACCCTATTGCTTTGAAGTTAATGGTCGGTCGTTCGTTCTTAAACTATTGATTATTGAATCACCATTCTAACATTGGTCGTGCAACCCAACCCATATTTTGGGCGCACCTTTCAACCAATGTTTAATTGTGTATGTTTTCCGTGAGCATACTTCCTTATATCATTTGATCTGACAAATGTTATCTCCTTGTTCACTTAATTGTGGAAATCCATCTTTTGGAAATCTCGATGAATTGCCGTTGAGTTCACCAGACACCTCTTTGTCCTCTCCTTGGATTAATGATGAACTCTTGTTAACGGAAGTCACTTCATAGTTCATTTCCCGAGAACCTTACATTGTCATCTCGTCAATTGTGTTGCACCTTTTCTTCTCAGGCTTACTAAGTCGGAGGTATCATGACACCAATCGGATCTGAATCTCGGTCAGATATGATGGTAGGGACAACTTTCCAAGAGTTATGATGTTGGTCCTTTGATGACCTGGTAACATGATGTCATGCCTAGCACCCCCCCCCCGGCTGGAGGACCTATCATTATAGATTCCTTTTCAGCAAGGTTATCCATTCATCCATGAGGAAATTGTAAGACTTATTCTACAAGTTATTCTTGATGGATCCTTCGTGTTTCCAAAGTTTGATCTTCACCTGAAGACCATGTCAATTCTATCTCGAAGCATGTCAATGGTACTCCGATGTTTCAACAAGAACATTTGAAGCCCAATGCTAAATGTTTCTTGCTCAATTATCCAAACACTGTTGTATGGGTAATGTCATGAGATTCCTCCCCCCTTACCTAAAGAGTTTTCTACATTATATCCTGCCACGGATATCATGCTCTGCTTGTCCTTGGGAAGGATATATCCCTAAAATATGTGTTTAAACACATTTTCCTTTCCATTGTTCTGTTTAATATGATAATCATATTTTACTTTCCATTGGTTGTTTGAACCTTCCTTGTGATCTATATGATCTAAGCAGCAATATTCTACTGCTTATGTAAACTCCTCGGTGTGCAATTCTGTCAGTAAGACCATGTTACTATTGTTGATGACATTCCGGTAGCCACCGATGGACGAGAACCTTGCCTATTGGTCTGCCTCGTTCAACGAGCAGGAAAGTGGTTCTCTTCGTCCCTCGCCCTTGGTACCAACGTTGATGCCGGCATAACTGACTTGGTACTCTCTGACATGCCTTGCTATCATGACCGTGAAAGATGTCACTGCTCCTATAAAAAAAAACCACATGGTGGGCCCATAACCCACAGTTCCACAGGATCGAAACCTGACTCTCCTGTACACCCCCTGTTTCCAAAGTTATTCCTATAGCTTGACTTCGTATGTAATTTGCGAGCCACCTTCCTAGTGATCAATTCTGGTATCGGACACAATACTTATTCCTGTTGCTCTGAACCCCATTCACACCCTGTTTCAGGCAATGAACGATTGCCTATCCGCTTGAAGCTTCTTATTGCACCGTCTTACTTTGCTCTCGATGTGTTTCATTTGTTCAACTCGAGAGATACTCATATGTTCATACTTGGGAAACCCCCAGAAGATTTTCCCTTGTAACATCCTATCGTTGTAGAGCTGCCCCTTACCTATTCGTAAGTACGATGGAGATCCCGAAGAAAGGATGACAAATTGATCATGGTGACTTGAAGCAGTGAAATGAAGACATCAACGAAAGGGATCAACTTCTTCGAAAGGGAAGCCAAGACCGAGAAGACTCGTTAGGTTTTTCGCTACCAACACCTTCGCCCCTTACTCCACCGCTTAAATCTCGGGACGAGATTTCTTGTAGTGGAGGAGAATTGTGACGCCCGGGTAATCATGCTACAGTAATTCCACGCTAATGATGCCACGTCCCCTCGGTTACTGTTATTACTCTTGCGATGGTTCAAAAACGGTTTGAATTCAAATTTAAAATCAAGTCAAACAGTTAAAGTTTTCAAAAGTCAAAACTAAAATGTTCTAAATGTAACAAATAATTCATAAGTAATGTTGGTGGAGGAACCACATTTTTATAAAATGTCTAAATGCATTCAATTAATTAAAACTGTCGGTAAAACAAATAAATAAATGTGTTGGTATTTTATAAAATACTAAACTATATTATTTGGGGGTTAAACCTTTTTGTGGCAGAGGTATAATTAGTGCTACTATTTAAGATACAACTTTTATATTTTATAAAACAAAAATAAAAGAAAACTGAAAAGAAATAGAATAAAAAAAAGAAGAAGAAAAGAAATAATAATAATGTTTATTAAATAAATAAATAATAATTAAATTAATTAATTGATTAAGGAATTAATTAAGTTAATTAATCATAATTAGATTAACCTAATTAACTAATTAGTTTAATTAAACTGTAATTAGATTAACCTAAACCCTAATTAATTTAAATAGAGAATGACAGGTGGGTCCCACTGGACCCACATGTCAGGGTTGACTCAGTCAACCCCTGTTGACTGCTGACGTCAGCATGACATCATGCTGACGTCATAAATACATTTTTTTGGATTAATTAAATAAATAATTAAATTCCAAAATTGTTAAAATCTTTTAAAAATCGTATCTTTTAATCCGTAACTCGGATTAAAATATTTTCAACATGAAAGTTGCTCAGAACGACGAGACGATTCCGGATACGCAGTCCGTTCGTCCGCCACACCCCTCTAACCTATCGAACCCGCAACTTTCCCCCTCCGGCTCCTCTGCCCGAAAACACGAAACACCGGGAATACTTTCCCGGATGTTTTCCCCCCTTCACCGGTATCACCTACTACCGCGTTAGGGCACACCGAACACCGCGTATTGCCTTGTTATACTTTGTGATGCTTTGTTTGCTCTGTATTCATTATTTCTTCCCCCTCTTCTCTCCGGTAGACTACGAGACCGACGCTGCTGCTGACCAGTTCGACTACGGAGTTGACGACCCCTCTCTCTTGCCAGAGCAACCAGGCAAGCCCCCCCTTTGATCACCAGATATCGCCTATTCTCCTCTATACTGCTTGCATTAGAGTAGTGTAGCATGTTACTGCTTTCGTTAATCCTATTCTGATGCATAGCCTGACATTGTCGCTACATCTGTTGATACCTTACCTGCAATCCTAAATGCTTAGTATAGGATGCTAGTTTATCATCATTGACCCTACATTCTTGTCAGTCTGCCTTGCTATACTATCGGGCCGTGATCACTTGGGAGGTGATCACGGGTATATACTATACATACATACATACTATACAGATGGTGACTAAAGTCGGGTCAGCTCATTGAGTACCCGCAAGTGATTCTGACGAGGGGGCTGAAAGGACAGGTGGCTCCATCCCGGTAGAGGTGGGCCTGGGTTCCCGACGGCCCTCGACTGTTACTTTGTGGCGGAGCGATAGGGCAGGTTGAGACCACCTAGGAGACAGGTGGGCCTGGCCCTGTTCGGCGTTCGCGGATACTTAACACGCTTAACGAGATCTTGGTATTTGATCTGAGTCGGCTACGAGCCTATACGCACTAACCATCTACGTGGGAGTAGTTATGGGTATCCCGACGTCGTGGTATCAGCCGAAGCACTTCAGACGTCAGCGACGGAGCGGCGCACGCCGGATTGGAACGTAAGCCTGCTCTTGTATTAAGGGGGCTAGTTCTGCTTCCGGCCGCCCACGCAACGTGCAGGTGTGCTATGGGCGATGGGCCCAGACCCCTGTGCGCTTAGGTTTAGACCGGCGTGCTGGCCTCTCTGTTTTGCCTAGGTGGGGCTGCGACGTGTTGATCTTCCACGGCCGGGCATGACCCAGGAAAGTGTGTCCGGCCAAATGGGATCAAGCATGTTGGGTTATGTGGTGCACCCCTGCAAGGAAGTTAATCTATTCGAATAGCCGTGATCTTCGGTAACAGGACGACTTGGAGTTGTACCTTGACCTTATGACAACTAGAACCGGATACTTAATAAAACACACCCTTCCAAGTTCCACAGACAACCCGGTGATCGCTTTTCCGCAGGGCGACGAGGAGAGGATTGCCGGGTAGGATTATGCTATGCGATGCTACTTGGAGTTGCTACTTGGAGATGCTACTTGGAGGACTTCAATCTACTCTCTACTACATGCTGCAAGACGGAGGCTGCCAGAAGCGTAGTCTTCGACAGGATTAGCTATCCCCCTCTTATTCTGGCATTCTGCAATTCAGTCCACTGATATGGCCTCCTTACACATATATCCATGCATATGTAGTGTAGTTCCTTGCTTGCGAGTACTTTGGATGAGTACTCACGGTTGCTTTTCTCCCTCTTTTCCCCCTTTCCCTTCTACCTGGTTGTCGCAACCAGATGCTGGAGTCCAGGAGTCAGACTCCACCGTCGACGACGACCCCTACTACACCGGAGGTGCCTACTACTACGTGCTGCCCGCTGACGACGACCTGGAGTAGTTTAGGAGGATCCCAGGCAGGAGGCCTGCGCCTCTTTCGATTTGTATCCCAGTTTGTGCTAGCCTTCTTAAGGCAAACTTGTTTAACTTATGTCTGTACTCAGATATTGTTGCTTCCGCTGACTCGTCTATGATCGAGCACTTGTATTCGAGCCCTCGAGGCCCCTGGCTTGTATTATGATGCTTGTATGACTTATTTTATTTGTAGAGTTGTGTTGTGATATCTTCCCGTGAGTCCCTGATCTTGATCGTACACAGTTGCGTGCATGATTAGTGTACGATTGAATCGGGGGCGTCACACTAATTGTGGAAACAATCAAGAGAACTGCAGCTGATCAGAAGAGGAGTTGTGGGTATGCTCCACACATTCAGGAGCTCATCAACTCAAAGATGGGCACAGGCACATATCTTTTGGATAAGGAGCATCTACCCCTATACCCTGAATTTGAAGACAACACTGTTGAGATGAATGAGGAAGAACCATCATCTGTGCAAGCACATGAAGAGAGAGAGAAAGCAAGGGCAGAGAAAGCTGCAAAGATGCCAACTGCAGAAGAGGCATCTCAAGTGTTTCTGAAGAGCAAGCAAGACCAGCTTGGCTACTTGATTGCCTCCACCTTGAGGATTGAGAAGGTCTTGGCCACCCTGACTCAAAACCAGGAGAGCTTGGAGAGAATCATAGAGCAGAAGTTTTATGCACTTGATGTGAAGGTCACAAAAATCCAGACTGTAGTTGATCAACTTCAGGAGGATGTGGAGGACAAGAAGGGCAAGTCTAGCACAGATGCATTTGCCAGAGTGCCCAGAGCCAGAGATCTGCTGCTGTGCCTGTTCCAGACACCAGAGCTACATCATCTGCACCAGCTACTACAGCCTCAGTGCCTCCAGCTCCAACACCCACTCCACCAGCTCCAGCTACATCAACTGATGCTTTCGTCCTTGGAGTCATCTCTACACCACCACATGAAGACCAAGCCTGAGAGTCGATTAGCACTATGCATTTTTGAACTTTTTGGTAACTTGTTGCCAAAGGGGGAGAAAAATGTATAGATCATAGGCTTCGAGAGAGAGTGTTGCTTTTTATCTCTCTTGCTTTTTGGTGATTGAACTTCTTTATGTGTGTGTGTTTGCTTGATACACTATGCTTTTGTGAGATACTTGGATGATCATGTGTTTGATCATATGCTACCTTAATGCTTGTTGGATAACACTATCTTTTATATCCTTATATGATCATTCAATTTGCTTGATGATGAGTGCATGTGTTTCATTATTATCATTTTGAGCACTCCACCGAGATGTATGTGACATGGAAGAGTGACCCATGATCCTAACTCATTGTGCATTTGTAGTCCAAAGCAAATTTTAAATAATGCACAAATTTAGGGGGATCTCTTACTTATCACATACTTCTAAAATCGACGATGTTTTTCAATCTTATTATCATTTGTCGAAGCTTTGATCTATATGTTGTCATCAATTACCAAAAAGGGGGAGATTGAAAGTGCAACTATCCCTGGGTGGTATTGGTAATTCCTAACAACATATAGCTCATTGAGCTAATGCTATTTCAAGATAAATATTTCAGGAAAGCTCAATGATTGGCATGGCATGGATGAGAAAAGTGGATCCCTCAAAATGCTAAGGACAAAAGGATTGGCTCAATCTCAAAGCACAAGACTCTACATTTTATATTTTAGTGATCCAAGATCACATTGAGTCTATAGGAAAAGCCAATACTATCAAGGAGGGATGAGGTGTTGCTTAATGAGGTTCTTGCTCAAAATGCTTAGTGATATGCTCCAAAGCCCTCAACTACTTTATCACATCCACATATGACCCAAACCAAAAGTCAAACTCGGCCCCACCGAAACCATCTATCCGGCGCCACCGAGTTTAGATGTCATAGCCACAGCCACAAACCCTAGTCTTTTCGGTCTCACCGATAGGGATCTCGGTCTCACCGAGATGGGATTGAAACCTCTCTGTTTCCCTTCGTAACATTTCGGTCAAACCGAGATGAGCGATCAGTCCCACTAAGATTGCAATGCAAACTCACTGTTTCCCTTTCATAACGTTTCAGTCAAACCAAGATGAGCGAATCGGTCCCACCGAGTTTGCCTGACCAACCCTCTGTGTGTCTATTACCAAAATCGGTCTCACCGAGTTTGTGTAATTGGTCTCAGCGAGATTAGGTTATGCCCTAACCCTAACCATATCGGTCCCACCGAGATGACATGTCGGTCCCACCGAAAATCCTAATGGTCACATTATTTCCTAAATCGGTCCGACCGAGTTTCACTATTCGGCCCCACCGAGTTTTGTAAGTTATGTGTAATGGTTAGATTTTGTGTGGAGGCTATATATACCCCTCCACCCACTCTTCATTCATGGAGAGAGCCATCAGAACATGCCTACACTTCCAACATACATTTTTTGAGAGAGAACCACCTACACTTGTGTTGAAGTCAAGATATTCCATTCCTACCACATAAATCTTGATCTCTAGCCTTCCCCAAGTTGCTTTACACTCAGATCTTCTTTCCACCAAATCCAAATCCTGAGAGAGAGAGAGAGTTGAGTGTTGGGGAGACTATCATTTGAAGCACAAGAGCAAGGAGTTCATCATCAGCACACCATCTGTTACTTCATGGAGAGTGGTGTCTCCTAGATTGGCTAGGTGTCACTTGGGAGCCTCCGACAAGATTGTGGAGTTGAACCAAGGAGTTTGTAAGGGCAAGGAGATCGCCTACTTCGTGAAGATCTACCCTAGTGAGGCAAGTCCTTCGTGGGCGACGGCCATGGCGGGATAGACAAGGTTGCTTCTTCGTGGACCCTTCGTGGGTGGATCCCTCCATGGACTCGCGCAACCGTTACCCTTCGTGGGTTGAAGTCTCCATCAACATGGATGTACGATAGCACCACCTATCGGAACCACAGCTAAAAAATCTCCGTGTCAATATTGCGTTGGCTCCCTCAAACTCCTCCCTTTACCTTCATATGCAATTGTTTTACATTCCGCCGCTATACTCTTAGAATTGCATGTGTAGGTTGATTTCTTGACTTGTGCTATGTTGCTAAAATCTGCCATGAACTAAAATTGGGAAAAAGCTAGATTTTTATTTGGTCAAGTAGTCTAATCACCCCCCTCTAGACATACTTTCGACCCTACAAGTTCCTAACCAACAATCAGATTTGCAATTCTATCAATGATATCCTACGTGATAAATACTGTAGTACTACTTATACACGCAGGACACTTGTTTCACCATGCCATATTGTTACATCAAAATATCTCAGAGGATAGATCAGTTCAGCAGTTGCGTGCTTCTACTAAAGAATTTCAAAGTTGATTTGGACCAGCTCTCCTTGCCGAGAAAGTTTGATTTTGACATCATCCCCTAGCGCAAGATTTGATTTAGATTTGAACCTTGACCATCCTTTAACATCAATCATCATGTGACCATCCTTTGTACTTACGGTATATTGAGCAGGTTCATTCACACCAAGGCTGCACATGGTAAGAGAAACTTGGCCACGGTTGCCCGGATTGTTGAATGACTCCCTCATTGCTCTAGGAATTCCCTGTTTGCAAACAAGAAGACATACACAAACAGTTAGATAAACACAGTGAATCATGTGAACAACATGGAAAGAAAAAGAACGAAGCACTTGGGTGGCCAATGCTTACCAAGAAGGTGGAGATGTCAGTTTTTGTAAGGAATTTGGTATATGCAGTGTGAACTACAGTCCAGTCTGTTGCCGGTGCAACTGCTGGTTTCGTTGCCGCTGCACGGGCTAGAGCAGATGCAAGTGCAACTTCAAGTGTTGGTGCAGGTGCCAGAGCCGTTGCTGGTTCCCGTGCCGGTGCGACTGGTAGTGCCGCTGCTGCTACTGGAGATGGTGCTCCTTGTGGAGCTGGTGCTGGTGTCAGAGCAAGTGCCGGTGTCGATGACCAATCCTCCGGTAGATCAGCTTGATCCACTGACGTGGTCGGTGCCCAATCCTTAGGTGGATCAGACTGAGCCACCACCGCTGTCAGTGCTAGAGCAAGTGCCGTCGGAGAAGGTGTCGGAGCTAGATCGGTTGCTGAAGGTGGTACCAATGTGCGAGATAACAGTGATCGTCTCTGGTCTACTATGATCGACTTTCTAACTTGACTAGGCTCCGTGACCTTGATCCAATCTTTTTCTTCATTTCGTTTAAGCGTGAGAAGGATTAATTGTGGCGTGTTTGTTAAACCAAACTACAGTTCATCATAGGGCTTCAGATTGTACTTAGACAACAGTCTGATCCAATTGTGTCATGTAATATAAGTGATGGACAGTGCCTTCATTACTGACACGACATAAGAAGTGAAACCTGCAAAAATAACCATCATAGAGCAAACCAAATGGTTTATTCTGTGACGAATGTCACATGGCAAAACCTGCATCGTAAAATTGCAGCATAAGTAAGAAAACATGACATTAAATCAATAAGATTTACTTGATATGCATGAGTGAATCCTTACTAGGAAATCACTATGTTCAAGTTATAAACAGAAGATTGATCGTCCAATTACGCGTGGCATGCAGGGCCCCCGCTTACTCGCACAAGCAGGACAGTCCAAAGGTCATGACAAATCGTATGGACCAAACGTCCATGGGTCTGGAAATCCTGATGGGTGCGATGAACCCTACAAGGCATACAAATATTGGAGTGTAACCATAATTGATAAACCGTCCTCACAAAAAAGATTATCTGGATACTTCAAAATATACAGACTAAAATGAGTTGATAGACATTAACATAGACTGTTCTCAGGACTCACTAGACAACAAAAGTGGCAGTAGTAAACAATACAGGGTTCACACACACAAATCAAGTACTGAACAATAGTACTTACTACAGACAAGCAAAGTTTCACTAATTAAACTCTGCAGACTATTTCTTGCCACCGACCTACGGGATGTGCCTCGCATAACTGACTAGGGCATGGTCTTGGTGAGAGATGTCTACCAGCATCATCACGATCTCGTCAACCTTGGAGAACCTAACAGAGTGGTCTTTCCACTCATAAATATGATGATGAAGACAGTCCGCATCAGATTTGTCGGGAAGCTTTACAAGGACCACACCCTTCGTAATCGAAGGCACATCCAGGAAATTGTTGTGGTGAAGTACACCCTCGAGAGCACGCCTGACAACAATGCTACTGGAAAACACTAGTTCAGGACACGTGGCGACAAGGACACAACAACTGGACAGTTTAGCAGTAGAACTCATCCTCAGGTCTTCCAGTTCACACGACATGACTTTGAGAACTTCATCTCCATCGTGGACATGGTTCTAATCAAATAGAAACCAAATATTTTAATACTACCTCTATTCAGAAATATAAGATGACTTTTGATATTTTACTCCATATAATACTACATATACGCACAGAAATGGGTGAATAAAGACGCTAGAACATGTCTTCAAAGGCATGAGAGCAGAGGGATTACTTGCAATATCCATAACACAAGTTACCGAGGATAATATACTCTCTTCAAAGGTAGCATTGATGTTCATAAAGTCGGTGAAAGTAATCTATAAGAAATCAGTGTCAACTTCTCGCATGTTTTGGTCAAAAGAGGAATTTAGAACCATCATTTGGCACACAAAAATCACATGCAAGATCACCTAGAAAGTTGTACTACTAGTACTAGTGCTGTGTGTTAGATGAAAAAACACGATCAAGATCGAGAAAAAGATCGTCAAGAAAAGATAATACCTGGACTTGCTTAATGAGGGACCCGGGAGAGATCGAGGGGGCCTTGGATAGGGCGATGGCCTTGAGCTTGTCTGTGGTAGTCTAAGCAGGGTGCTTGCGCTTTTTCATACCCTGAGCCTCGACGGTTGATACGTCTCTAACATATCTACTTTTCATAACACTTTTCCTATTGTTTTGGACTCTAATTTGCATGATTTGAATGCAACTAACCCCGGACTTACGCTGTTTTTAGCAGAACTACCATGGTGTTATTTTCGTGCAGAAATAGAAGTTCTCGAAATGGAACGAAACTTTGCGAGGATTTTTTATATCAAATAAGAGAATTTCTAGAGCCAAAGATGGACCTGTGGGGGTCACCTGGGTGGGCACAACCCACCAGGGCATGCCAGTCCCCCAGGCGCGCCCAGGTGGGTGCTGCCAACCTGGTGTCCCCGCTGACCCTCAAATCAATGCTCAAAAATCCCATATTTCCAAAAAAAACAGGGAGAAAGAATTATCACATTTCACGAGATGGAGCCACCGCCAAGCCCTGTTCTTCCTCAGGAGGGCAGATCTGGAGTCCGTTTGGGGCTCCGAAGAGGGGGATATTCGATCTTCGTCATCACTAACACATCTCCATCGCCAATTCCATGATGCTCCCCACCGGGAGTGAGTAATTCCCTCATAGGCTTGCTGGTCAGCGAGGAGTTGGATGAGATTCATCATATAATCGAGTTAGTTTTGTTAGGGCTTGATCCCTAGTATCCACTATGTTCTGAGATTGATGTTTCTATGACTTTGCCATGCTTAATGCTTGTCACTTTGGGCCCGAGTGCCATGATTTCAGATCTGAACCATTTATGTTATCACCATTATATCCATGTTCTAGATCCGATCTTGCAAGTTATAGTCACCTACTACGCGTTATGATCCGGCAACCCCGGAGTGACAATAGTCGTGACCACTCCCGATGATGACCGTAGTTTGAGGAGTTCATGTATTCACCGTGTGCTAATGCTTTGTTCTGGTTCTCTATTAAAAGGAGGCCTTAATATCCCTTAGTCTCCAGTAGGACCCCACTACCACGGGAGGGTAGGACAAAAGATTTCATGCTAGTTCTTTCCATAAGCATGTATTACTATTTACGGAATACATGCCTACATTATATTTATGAACTGGAGCTAGCGCCGTATCGCTGTAAGTTATAACTATCTCATGATGAATATCATCCAACGAGTCATCGATCTAATGCCTACGAATTTATCATATATTGTTCTTGCTAAGTTACTACTGTTGCTACTGCTATCGTTACTGCTATAATATCACCGCAATCACTGTTACTGTTATCGTTACTATTGCTGCTATCATCAAAACTATCATACTACTTTGCTAGTAATCACTTTGCTGCAGATAATTAATCCCTAGGTGTGGTTGAATTGACAACTCAGCTGCTAATACCTTCAAATATTCTTTGGCTCCCATTGTGTCGAATCTATAAATTTGGGTTGAATACTCTACCCTTGAAAACTGTTGTGATCCCCTATACTTGTGGGTTATCAAGACCTTTTTCTAGCGCCGTTGCCGAGGAGCATAGCTATATTTGTTGAGTCACTTGGGATTGTTATTATATTATCACTATGAAGAATCTGAAGGATACTAAGACCACGATTTTCCCCTCAAAGATGAGGAGAGGTAAGGAACTGCCATCCAAGTCTGCTTTAGATTCACCTTCTGGTATAAGTAAACTTGCAACTCCACCACATGCAATTAATTTTGATATGTCGCAAGTTATTGATGCTGCTAATTCTGCTATGAATGCTACTCAAGATGATGCTAGTACCTTGCCTAATGATGATGTGCCGCTAGGTGAATTTCTTGATGAACAAATTGCTACAGTAAGAGAACATGATATTGTTGAATCTAATGATGAACTTGAAACTGAAAATACTGAAACACCTACTAGAACTAGTCCTCCTAGATATGAATTGCCAAAGGTACCAGAAGGTTATACTATGAGTGAGGGGGCAACTAGAGATATTCTTGCTTGTAAGGATAGAGATGATCTAGAGAAATTATTGTGCAAGTATAAAGAAAGATCTCTGAATGGTAAAATGAAATGTGATCCTGAGTTTGCTACTTCACCTACTGTTGTTGCTAATAAGGATTATGAGTTCTCTGTTGACCCAGAGTTAATCACTTTGCTTGAATCTAATCCTTTCCATGGTTATGAAACTAAAATTGTTGTGGCACATCTTACTAAGTTGAATGATATAGCTACCCTTTTTGCTCATTATGATAAGATTCGCTATTACTATATTCTCAAGTTATTTCTGTTCTCATTAAAGGGTGATGCTAAGGCTTGGTACAATACTCTTGCTCTTGTTTGTGTGTGTAGTCCCCAGGATATGATCTATTACTTCTCGGAAAAATATTTCCCTGCTTATAAGAAACAAGCTGCCTTGCAGGAAATATTTAACTTTGTGCAAATTGAAGAAGAGAGTCTCCACAAGCTTGGGGGAGGCTTCTCGAATTGCTTAATGCTTTGCCTGATCATTCTCTTAAGAAAAATGAAATACTTGATATCTTCTATAATGGACTAATCGATGCTTCTAGGGACTTCCTAGACAGTTGTGCTGGTTGTGTTTTTAGGGAACAAACTATTGAGCAAGCTGAAGAATTATTGAATAACATATTGAAAAATTATGATGATTGGACTCTTCCTGAAGCACCTATTAAAACCACTCCGAAGAAGAGGGTATCTTATATCTCAGTCCTGAAGATATGCAAGAGGCAAAGAAATCTATGAAGGAAAAAAGTAGTAATGTCGAGGATGTTAAAAATTTACCACCTATCGAAGAAATACGTGGGCTTGAAGTACTAGCACCACCTAAGGTGGTAGAGGTAAAATCTTTAATGAAATTCAATGATAGTGATGATCCTCATAATAAACATCCTAGTTAATGCCTTTATGAGTTTGATAATTACATTAGAAAGCAAGATCACTTCAATGCAAATGTTATGAAACAATTGAAATACAACTCTGATATGATTGCTCGCTTAAGTGACTTGTTGTTTAGAATCTCAAATGATGTTAGAGGTGTAGGAAAACATGCATCTATGGTTCAAACTCAATTAGAACAAGTTGCTAAATCTCAAAGAGAGTTGCTTGATGAAATGAGCAATAATGTAAGTGACTCTGCTGTTAGAGTAGCAACTAGAGGAGTAAATGACTCAGGAACCACTTTATCCCGAGGGATATCCAAAGAGAATTGAACAAGATTCTCAAAGGAACAACACCATTGCACCTAGTTCTTCTAAAAAGAATAAGAAGAAGAAAAATGATAAGACTTTGCATGCCTCTAGTGAACCAGAAGTAGAAAAACCTCCTGATAATGATAATGAAGTTTCTATCTCTGATGCTGAAACTCAATCTACTAATGAACACTCACCTTCTCATAATGGAAAAGATAATGAGGAGGTTCATAAAAACACTCAACCTAATGATAAAGAACTAGATACTGATGTTGAGATAGAACCAACTATTGATCTTGATAACCCACAACCTAAGAATAAAAGATATGATAAAAGAGACTTTGTTGCTAGAAAACATGGAAAGGAAAGAGAACCATGGGTTAAAAAGCCTATGCCTTTCCACCTAAGTCAACTAAAAATAAAGATGATGAAGAATTTGAACGCTTTCCTGAAATGATTAGGCCTGTCTTTTTACGCACTTGCTTGACTGATATTTTGAAAATGCCTCCTTATGCAAAGTATATGAAAGACATCATCACTAATAAGAGAAAAATACCAGAAGCTGGAATCTCCACTATGATTTCTAATTACACTTTCAAAGATGGAGTATCTAAAAAACATGGAGATCCGGGAATACCAACTTTACCTTGCTCCATTAAAAGAAATTATGTGAAAACTGCTTTGTGTGATTTGGGAGCTGGTGTTAGTGTTATGCCTTTCTCTTTATATAAAAGACTTGATTTGAATAAACCCACACCTACTGAAATATCTTTGCAAATGGCTGATAAATCAACTGCCATACCTATCGGTCTTTGTGAGGATGTGCCCGTTGTTGTTGCTGCTAATGTTACTATTTTGACTAACTTTGTTATACTTGAGATGCCCAAGGATGAAAACATGTCGATTATCCTTGGTAGACCCTTCTTGAATACTGCAGGGTCTGTTATTGATTGCAATAAAAGCAATGTCCCTTTTCATATCAATGGTAATGAGCATACAGTACACTTTCTGAAGAAACAATTCCAAGTGAATGGTATTAACGTTATTGAAAAATCTCGGACAATCACTATTGGAAGTTTTCAACTACCTCTACCTACTGTCAAAAAGAAATATGAAATGCTTATTGTTGGGGACATTCATATCCCCATTGAGGTAACTTAGTGACTTATGAAAGTTCTTCGGTTTCATGCTAACCGAAAGTGGTTGTTAATAGGACTTGATCAACCTTATTAATGGATCATTTTTGAGAGGTATGAAGTTGATGAATTTAGTAAGCACTACCTTCTGTCCCTACCTTTTGTTTTCTATTTTTATTAGTTAAATAAAATAAAATATCATGCTTTGTCTGTTTTCTACTTTTTCCGTGCAATAAAAAATGACCCAAAAATAAAGGTTCTCAGAATGCTCTGAAAACCTGATACAATTTTTTTCTGAATATTTACGAATTTCTGATGCAAAAAATATCAGAGGTTGGTGCACCAGGTGGGCACAACCCACCTGGGCACGCCAGCACCTCCAGGCGCGCCCTTGTGGGTGCTGCCCACCTGTTGCGCCTCCTCACTTACTTCTTCCTCCCACACCACTCCATTCACCCAGAAAAAAAATCACCGACACACTCTCTCTCGTGTTCTTGCTCCCAAGACCACGGATTTCGATCTCTTTGCTCGAAGCTCCATTTCTGAAACTGTTTCGGGGATTTGTTGCTTGGTATGTGACTGCTCCATGTGTCCAATTAGTTTTTGTTTTAGTGGTTTATATTTAGAATAATTAGCTACTCTTGGTGCTGCTGTAGATGAGCTTGCATGTTGAATTATTTGAGTTCTAAGTAGTTTGAATGCTTGCTATGACCTCTATACATCCCTATGAGTAGTTGCTATCGATTTTGTGAAGTTTTGTTGAGAAAAATTTTGTGGACTAAAAATTTCAGAATTTTGTTCATAGGAAAAAGATGAATATCTTCAGGAAGTTTGCCTCCAAGAATAACTCCAAGGGGGTTATTGGGCAATCCTTTGAAAATGATCTTCATACCCCGAGGTTGGTGGAACTACGACCGTGTAACTGGCCGGACAATGATTTCATGGGAGAGGCTAGAATCCTCCAAGAGTTCAACCAATATGCTGCTAATGCTTGCCTCACCGACCTCGTCGCAGCTGAATGTGAACAATATCATCTCCTCACAAATTCCTTTGTGCAAAACATTCATTCTCATTCTAGGAATAATCCCCCTGAGGTGTCATTTAACTTATATGTTGAACCCCGCCAGATTCCACTTATTGAATTTTGTGACATATGCATGCTTCCTTCTGATGGGGATTTGGTAGATCCTAGGCCCTTAGAGTTTGATGGTTTTTACCATACTCTGACAGTGGGGGATGAGAGAGGAGTATCGGGCACCACTGCCACTAGCTTGCAGTTTCCTGCCATGCATTATTTTGCTTTATTTATCGCATAGTGCTTGCTAGCGAGAGAGAAGGTGGGTTCACTTAGCGCCCCGGATTTTCCTGTTTTGCGCTGCGCACTTTATGGCGACAACACTTTTAGCTTGGGAGCTATTGTGGCATGTCACCTTCACCTTAACAGATTCAAGGGTAGAATACATGGGGGCATTTACGCTACTCGTTTGGTGACTCACTTCAATGTGCAGATACGCCAACATGATCACCCCTTGCCCAAGGATTACCTAGACAGAGCATCTATGTTGGACCATCAGTTTCTTGTTGTCGATCGCCCTGATCTTGACTTGCCTTACAATTTAGTTTTTAGTGAAGACACTCGTGATGTTATCCCCTTGCCTGCACCTGCTTTGTTTGATTATGGTGCCAGGAACGGATACAGATCTATGCCTGAGGACATTGTCGCTTACCGGAACAACCTGGCAGCGGCGCAGGCGGAGCCTCAGCAGTGGGAGCCTATGGTGCCTGCTCCCCAGCACTTCAACATTAGACCTCACGGCTTCTACGACTGATGATTACCAAGTTAGGCTAAAAGCCTAAGCTTGGGGGAGCACGTATTCCCACCGACATTACATTCATGTTCACACATTTCATTCCAGTTGTCGGTGTCCACACTTTTTCATTGTACCATCCATGCTTAAATTATTTTTCTCGCTTTCTTCTTGTGTGTTTGAAAAACTTTGAGAAAATCCCAAAAATACATTTCTTGCTTCCTTTTGATTTTTCTTTCTAGTCTAAATTGTTGTAGCACTAAAAATAAAACCCAAAAAGATTTCCTTGTTCTTCTTTTACTTGTTGGGAGCTTTCCCGTGTAAATAGTTTTTCTCGTTTTTGCTTTTCCCTTTTTCGTTTGCTTGCTTTCGAAAAACCAAAAACTCCAAAAATATTTCAGCGTGTTTCTCTGAATTTGTTTTTCTTTTATCGAGTCATACCAAGGAGAAGACCACGATGAAAATGTTGAGTGGCTCTCATTTGCATCATTGTTGATCTAACAAAGAGACCATATTACCTTGTCTTCTCCTCTTGAATAAAATGTTTGCAGATTCCAGCTTAGTCCACGACACTCTTGCACTACTATTATTTCAAATCATTCAGTCGTGCAAGTGAAAGGCAATAATGACGATATTAGATGAACTGGCCGTGGCAGAGAGAAACGGTATGAACTCGACTTGTTCTGTTTTTGTAAATATGTTTAACCTAGTATCCATGCTTCAGCCTATTATGATCAAACATGTTTGCAATGACAATTAGAGATTATAGTTTCTCATGCCATGCATAAGTAGCTAGGAGTGAATAATGACTTATCCTGGATATCAACATTGCGTTAAAATGATTGTCATGTAGTATGATGATATGGTATTCTCCTCTGAATGTTCGAGTGGCTTGACTTGGCACATGTTCGTGCATGTAGTTGAATCAAATCCGACATAGCCTCTATGATATTTATGTTCTTGGTGTTCATATCCTACTCATGCTAGTTTCCAATGTTACTTATGCATAATGCATGTTCATGACCGTTGTTGCTCTCTAGCTGGCCGCTTCTCAACCTATTTGCTAGCCTTCGCCTGTACTAAGTGGGAACTCCGCTTGTACATCAAAAAACCTGAAACCCAAGTTATTCCAGATGAGTCCACCGTACCTTCCTATATGCGGTATTACCCTGCCGTCCTAAGTAAATTTGCATGTGCCACCTCTAAAAACTTCAATTAAATATCCTTTTTGTGTGCCTGGATCATTCATGGAATGACAGGAGGTAGTCGGTATCTTCCATGCTAAGCGGGTTATTCTCAGGTCGAGGGTTTATTCACTCACCATCGCACGAGAAAAGGGCGGTAATAGGGATGCCCAGTCCCAAACTGCAAAAAGAAAATAGCTTACAGACAATCAAACAAAAACTCCCAATGGTGTCATAAACATTACATTTCCGCTTGGGAACCGCCACTAGCGTGCTTAGCATGGAAGATATTAATAACTGATGGTCGTGAAGTAAATGAGAAGGGTGCATGTCTCAAAATTTCATTTACCTCTATTTTAAAAGCATGAGCTCTGGCACCTCTGCAAATCAATACTTACCTCTGCGAATGGACTATCTATTTACTTTTATGTTGTGTCGTCACCTTCTCAAATAAGCGCGCAGAACCTAAGAGCACTGCTGTCATGCTGCTGCATTGTGTATAGCTAATGTTGGGTGCATCATGACTGGATCTTTTCTACCATGAATTACAATCTTTAATCGCTGCTTGAACTTTGGGGGTGCTCTGCATTTATGTTTTGTGGTCTCACAAAGGGCTAGCGAGATACCACTATTATCATATTATATCATGGTTGTTTTGACAACGTGTTGCTATTGGAGATATCTTATTATTGCTCTCTAGTTGATTATGTCATTGATATGAGTTAATATAATTCTTAAGAGTTATTGTAGACATGGTTAGTTATAATCCTTGCTGAAAACATGTGTGTTGTTTAAGCTTATTTATGAAACAAGAGCAAAAGAGTTCGTAAAAGTTTTTCTTTTTCACTTTCAATTTGTCAATTGAATTGCTTGAGGACAAGCAAAGGTTTAAGCTAGGGGGAGTTGATACGTCTCCAACGTATCTACTTTTCCTAACGCTTTTCCTCTTGTTTTGGACTCTAATTTGCATGATTTGAATGAAACTAACCCGGGACTGACGCTGTTTTCAGCAGAACTACCATGGTGTTATTTTTGTGCAGAAATAAAAGTTCTCGGAATGGAACTAAACTTTGCGAGGATTTTTTATATCAAATAAGAGAATTTCTGGAGCTAGGATGGACCCGAGCGGGGCACCTGGGTGGGCACAACCCACCAGGGCGCGCCAGCCCCCCAGGCGCGCCCAGGTGGGTGCTGCCCACCTGGTGGCCCCGCCGACCCTTAAACCGACGCTAAAATATCCCATATTTCTAGAAAAAATCAGGGAGAAAGAATTATCGCATTTCACGAGACGGACCCGCCGCCAAACCCTGTTCTTCCTCGGGAGGGCAGATCTGGAGTCCGTTTGGGGCTCTGAAGAGGGGGATCTTCGATCTTTGTCATCACCAACACATCTCCATCGTCAATTCCATGATGCTCCCCACCGGGAGTGAGTAATTCCTTCATAGGATCGCTGGTCGGTGAGGAGTTGGATGAGATTCATCATGTAATCGAGTTAGTTTTCTTAGGGCTTGATCCCCAATATCCACTATGTTCTGAGATTGATGTTGCTATGACTTTGCCATGCTTAATGCTTGTCACTTCGGGCCCGGGTGCCATGATTTTAGATCTGAACCGTTTATGTTATCACCATTATATCCATGTTCTAGATCCGATCTTGCAAGTTATAGTCACCTACTACGCATTATGATCCGGCAACCCGGGAGTGACAATAGTCAGGACCACTCCCAGTGATGACTGTAGTTTGAGGAGTTCATGTATTCACCGTGTGCTAATGCTTTGTTTCGGTTCTCTATTAATAGGAGACCTTAATATCCCTTAGTTCCCAATAGGACCCCGCTGCCACGGCAGGGTAGGACAAAAGATGTCATGCAAGTTCTTTCCATAAGCACGTATGACTATTTACGGAATACATGCCTATATTATATTTATGAACTGGAGCTAGTGCCGTATCACCCTAGGTTATAACTGTCTCATGATGAATATCATCCAACGAGTCACCGACCCAATGCCTAAAAATTTACCGTATATTGTTCTTGCTAAGGTACTATTGTTGCTACTGCTATCATTACTGCTATAATATCACCGCTATCACTGTTACTGTTACCATTACTATTGCTGCTATCATCGAAACTATTATACTAGTGTGCTACTAATCACTTTTCTGCAAATAATTAATCTCCAGGTGTGGCTGAATTGACAACTCAGCTGCTAATACCTTCAAATATTCTTTGTCTCCCCTTGTGTCGAATCTATAAATTTGGGTTGAATACTCTACCCTCGAAAACTATTGCGACCCCCTATACTTGTGGGTTATCAACGGTTTTGGCCAGAGCCACAGTTTTGGCCAGAGCCATAGACATCACTTCCGCTGGTGCTCCAGGGTCCATCAAGAAACTGTCAAATAGAAATAAAAGAAAAGAAACCATAATCACAAACCCAAAAGAAGAATAGAGAGGGAGTTATAGGATCAGTCTCGGGGTTGCAAGACTGGGCCTTGGCCAGAATCAACACCATTGATGCACTCACCTTACCTTCTTTGGGAGAGAAGAACAATGGCAGAAGCAGGTCGGGGTTTTCTTGAAGAAATGAGGAACAAGATGAGGGAGAAGCGAGTTGGGGTTTTCTTCAAGAGAGGAAGCTGCGGGAGATGAGTGAAATGATGCTTCGCCCGTCCAACTTACTACTAGAAAGGTGGGTTTTTTGATTTGGCGGCTCATTGGGCATTACTGCGGCACTTCGATCGGGGTAGTCTATCATGGAGTTGGGCACTCTAGTACAGAGTAATTTAGTGCAGGGCTAGTGGACCCCGATGCTGGTTGTCCCACACGTCGGTGAAAGTGAGTAGCAAGGTTCTCGACGACCATCGAGGAGGATCCGTACGGTAGAGCGTGTCTACTGTTTCTGAAAAATAATAATCACAGCAAGCGTTTCCACTCTTATGATGGAAGAGTGCGAAACACAATAGCCACTAGAACTTACACAGTGCTGCTACTACTAGGCATGTGAAGTGGTTCATACGTCAGTACTACATAATCTTCTTGCTAGTGTAGTAAGATATGACAACAAGAAATGATGTTGTGCACATGTCAACTATATGAACAGTAATGTAACATAGTACCCCTTTTTTGACTGTCCGGTCGAGAATGAACGGTGAGATCAATTTTAATAGAACTAGGTCTATAGCGCACAAAGAGTACAGCGCCACATTACTCCACGGAACATGAACCATATGAAGCACGAATCAGTGTTAGGCGGGGTGTCTGAAGGGTGCATGGGATGGGAGCAAAAGTTCCCTTCTTGACCCACTTTTGGGTGTTTGGCAGAGTGCATCAAGGGTGCATGAGTCCACACTAGTAGGTTAACACAAATACAATAGGAGCATGCATGAAGAGGGATGCTGAGATGAGCATGCATGAAGAGGGAACAACTATATTGAGATGAGAATGCAACCAAACACACCCACACGCTTTGTGGTACAGTGACTGATCTGCATCGTCTGAGTTTGATCCAACGGTCATGTTGCCCTAAGACATGGACATGCCCATGCAGAGGATGCCTAAACACCACCGAAGTCCCTCTGCTTCTCGAGGCGCATGATGTTGGTGATGTAGGGTGCCACCGACCGCAGAGCCCGCTCCCGGTCAACGGGAGCTAGCTCGTCAAAGACATCGTCCAATGGCACGAATGGATTCCGGTGACGGAGCCCTGAGAGGTTTCGCCTAGCAATGGCGAGGGCAGCATGCAACCCCTCCTTGTCCAGGTCCACCCCACCATCATGTGGAGCCGGGTCAGCTCCTCGGAGGTGAAGGAGACCAGGTCAGGAAGCTGCAACTCGTTGAAGTCGACGGGGTGGTCGAACAGGTTTAGCCCAACACCTAGCATGGTCACCCTGGCACGACGGTAGGCATCGCACAACCACAACATGTGCGTGGCAACATGGTCCACCAAGTGGCTGAGGCGATCCTGGACCTCGTCACGATCGGCCCGCTCGCTCTCCAGCCGGCTCACCTGACTGCCTATCGTATCTCTTGCTTTTTGTAGCAACACCATCGATGCCTCGAGCATCTTTGTCATGGACGCCTGCCGCTTTTGAAGCTCCATGAACTCCCACACATAAAGGAGGAGCATGCCACTCCTCTCCTCCTTGAGCTCACAGAGCTCCACGTCCTTCGCCCTGAGCTCCGCATCCTTGGCCTGGAGCTCCTGTGTCAGGCGCCTCACCTCAGACTCTGTTGATCTGGTGCGCCGCCATGGAACCAGGTAGAAGCAATGGGGAGAGGAAGCAAAGGGGGCGAAATAGCTGAAAATCAATGCAATCTACGGGAAGGCGGAGGGAGCCAGCCAAGGAGCGGGATGAATCTTTTGGTTTTCACTACGGGAAAACACCAGTCGACGACTTTTCACATCAGGGAGCAGTGGGTTTTACAGGCGGAGACATCATGACTAATAGTTGCCGCGCCTGCTCCCGTCAATCAAAAAAAATCCTGCCGCGCCTGCCACACCCAAAGACCAGAGCAATGTCGTGGTGGATATTTAAATTTACCTGCCGGCAATGATATAAAAAGGGGTGAAAAAACAAATGTGGCGGCAGCCTAGCTAATTGGTCGCACTAGCCCAACTAGTTAGCTACCGTGCTTCACTGATGTACTCGGCGGGAAAGGTGGTCTTTCGTGATTTGATGACTCATTTACTTGCTTTGGCACTACGACTGAGGAGGACCCAGAAAACGCGCGGTAGGGCGTCCCATGTCTCGACAAGGAAGAAAATATGCATGCACCACCCGGGAGGACCCCGAAACCGCGCGGTAGGGTGTGCCACGTCTCAGCATGGAGGAAAATGCGCGTGTAAAAATATACTGTATCAGACGTACTACCTATGGTTCGACCTCGGGACCCAGCCATTCTGTCGAAAATGCCCCACTAGCCACACAACTTCATCATGCTAACGTTGCACAGAGGATAGGTGTGGTTAGCTCCGTCTCGACCAGCCACAACGTCTCTTATTCTAGGCGATTTTTCTATTTCCAAGCTCTTTTAGTTATAATAACACCACGGCAAGCTCACGCCACTCTTTGTGTGTGTCCGTGCGTCTAAAGGAGATGATTGAGAGGAGAGAGAGATCATAGACATGGGACCCACCAGTAAGTGAGTCAACGGCCAAACACATGTTGACGAGCCACTCCCTCTACTCTACTCAACATAATACTGTATAAAATCAAGTGATGGGACAAACCCAACAACCGTTGTTGTTTCGGGCTATCGATTTACGCTTTGTAGTCTAGGTTGCCAGTTCGAATCTTGTCTTTCAGATTTGTTAGTTTTAGGTCCAAATTTGATCAATGACAAGTGGGAACCCCGTGTATTGTTCCGATATTTCAGTATAGGATGGTTTTTTTTGCACCAACACTTTGCGTGGTTAGACAAGTAACAACATGAGTTACACTTACTTTGCAAGTTTAGAAACAAAAATGACAGCGGCATAGAATATCACATCCACCTCGCAGCTTAGATGCTATGGTGATACGAGTTTTTACGCCGTTGGAACTGAGATCCAATGGCTTGGGAGTAGTCTTTGTAATTATCCGCAATTTCCAAACTCTCCAAGGTTTTTTTTGCAAACAAAACATGCAGGCCTCGTGTGTGCCGCTGCATCTTGGATCCAACGGCTCCTAGTTGCTCATATTAGGTGCTCCCCGTAGCCTAATTAGCCGCTACGGTGATACTAGCATCTAGGTTGCATGATCTGTGATCAGATGCCATATGCATAGTACTTGTACTTTTTGCGCAATTCCCAAACTCTCTCAGGCGTATATGGCAAAAACATTAAACCTCCTACTGTGAGCCGTTAGATCTCTGAGAACTTGCATCACCATAGAATCTATAGTGCGGGAGCACCTCATATTCTCCCGTGCGAGAAAACATCAGGTGTTCTCGCAGCTTGGATGCTATGGTGATACGAGCTTCGAGGTTGTTCGATCTAATATCCAATGGCCTCTGAGCTGTCTTTGTGCTTGTAAGGAGTGGCCGAACTCTCCGGGGGGGTTTTCTGCAGAAAAACATTCGAACCACCAAGGAGTTGTTGGATCACAGATCCAACGGCTCCGAAGAGCTTGTATCACCAAAGCATCTAAGGTGTGGTAGCACATGATATTCTTACATACATGATAATATGAGGTCCTCCTTCATCTTAGATGCTACAGTGATACGAGCTTCGAGGTCATTGGATATGGGATCCAAGGGCATCTGAGTAGGTTTTGTACAAATTGTGTGCAATTCTCAAAATCATTAAGGTTTCCTATAAAAATGCTAAGACATCCTGTGAGCTGCTATATCTTAGATCTACAAGCTCCAAGCAACTCGTATCAACATATAGCATCTAAGGTGTGAGGGCACATGATATTATCGCGAGAAGGGAGGGTGCACAACCAATCGTTGTTTGGGAGGGTGAGGACAAATATAATGTTCGAAAAATATAATCTAAACAATCCTAAATAGAGCTTCACAATTTTATCTAAGGTCGAGGGATTAACCCCCGACAATCTACATAGCTCCGCCTAAACACAACATTTGCATGTATTTAGTACTACACTTAATATTCATGTTTCAGTTTCCTATTCATTTTAAATATTGAATTGAAGACCATGCATGTCTTACATTTTACTCCCTTCGTTCCTAAAAATTAGTCTTTTTAGAGATTTCAAATGGACTGCCACATACGGATGTATATAGACATATTTTAGAGTGTAGATTTACTCATTTTGCTTCGTATGTAGTCACTTGTTGAAATCTATAAAAGACAAATATTTGGGAACAGAGGGAGTATTTTTGAATTCATGTCATACATGCATGGTTTGGAAAAATAGATGCACTATAATTACTAGATTGTTGTTGTAGTCGTGTCTGTGTGTCGTCATATGCTTTATACATATAAAGTTTTCTCACCGCCATACAGTTCATCTTTTAAATTTGAATTTGCAATGAAAAACTTACTAGGGATACCATGAAATGTGAAATCCACGTTGAGATCACTATATCACAAACTCACTCTAATTCAAGAACTCCTCATAAATCGATTACCACGTTGAGATTACTATTTGCAAGGAAAATATGGGCATTGTAATACATATAGATTCGTTCGGCAACTTAAAAGATTCCTTCCGTATTCTCGAATGGTAGGAGTAGCACCCAACGGCATACGAGCCAGACCCGGGCTCGTGTTGATGCTTAAAAAAATACCCGGGCTTGTGTCCTTCTAGTGGCGTGCGTGGTACGCACATTAGCCGACCCCAACCAGTCGAGCCTCCACGTTTCGAGTCGAAATATCTGGCGGCCAGAATTCTAGCCCTAGGAAATTCCCTTCCCGTCCCCCGTCCATAATGACTATCGATGAACAATGGATGGATGCTTTAGTAACTAGACAACGTTAACTACCGTGCCGAGCACGGTTCAATTCCCTCGGTCGCCGGTACCCAAGCTCACCCGTCAACTCCATTGCCTAGTACTAATATGAGTACTATACGAGGATGAGCACAAAACCGAGCCCCGTTTGTTCGTGCCTAGTACTTGAGTTAATATATCAGGCAATGCACTGGTATTGAGGGATTATCCTTTTACTCTGCATATATAACTTGTCCGAAGTCTAACTAAGTAAAATGTTTGACCAAATCCTTTCTTAAGAAATATTAACATCTACAACTGTAAAGATGTATTGCTTGAAAATTTATTGCATGATGCAGGTTATGATATTATTTCGAATCCTGGATTTTAAATTTTAGAAAATCCAAAAGTGACAGGAAATTCATGAAACTGAGCATGGTCTCATGATATGGCGCAAATATGTTGTTGTATTTTTTTGTTCAATTTGAGACAAGCTGCTTATGAGAAGTTGCACAAATGAAGAACCAAGGTATTTTGGAACAAAGACCTGTCACGTTAAGGCAAACACTTTCACTATTCAAACTGTGGGCATTTACATGCCACCACGAGTCCCGCTTCTCATCGGGAGGTGCCGTCCGAGCAAGCGTGTGAGTCAATGGGAGGCGTGCGAGCAGACCGCTGCACTGGCTGACCGGGAGGCATGCGAGCAGGCCGCTGCGCAGGCTCACCTGGAGGTGAGCCCTTTGACCAGGCTCCACCGCCACCTTCGTTTCAATTGCCCCCACTCTTAATGGTACCGGCGCCACAGTTTAAAATCACCCCCGCACTACACGGTATCACTACAATCTTCTCTTTTCCTCTTCGATTCTCCTGTCATCTACCTCCGACTAGCCTGATCTAACCATACGCCATGCCGCATCACGATGGTCTGCCCTTCATGTTCCAGTTTCCTGAGGAAGATACCGCACTTTGGGACAAGCTTGAACTGGCCTTGCGGGAATACGTTGCGCCTATCCCCGCTCCCGTTCCCCCGACTGCGCCAGCGCCCATCCCCATGGCATTGATGGGCTAGGAGCCGCACATTGTTGCCGAGCTTGATGCCACAGGGTTGCATGAGGTCCCGGTCGACTTTCATGCACCCATGCACCTGCCAGCGCATGCAATTGCGCGTGCATTGACGCGCGCGCCCGTGCCATGCTCGTTCTCACGAATGTCTCTGCCATGCCGTTGCCAGCGCATGTCCCCACGCGGGTGCTAGTGCCCCCCTCAGCGACATGGATGGCCACCGTTGATCGCTTCCTTGCACCAACACCAGTCGCCTCCTCCCGCCAGTTGACTCGCTCCTGGAGACCGAAGCCCAGAACATTCTTGAAGCTAGGGCCAACGTCCAGGAGTACGCCAACAACGGCGCAAGACGCCGCCATCGCCGTCGCCGTCGGTCAGTGGCCCGACGACACACAGAGCATGGTAGAGGAGCTGCTTCCCACCACAAGATGCCCCCCCGCCGCCACGTAATCTAAATTTTCCATGAAAAACATTTGGATTGCCATGCTTAAAATCCAAATGTTTATCATTTCTGTTTATTTTAGATCGATCGTCGTATGAATGTAAAGCCTGATTCAGACTGAATGAAATCTATGGTTTGATTGATTGAATGTTCTGCTAGAGCCGTGTCAAGTTAAATATAAAACACCATCAAGCCAAATGTATTCCTTCTCATCGCAAACATTTCATATTAAATACCACTTCAATTCCAAATATTTTCTTGGGGAAGTCAATTCCAAATACTTGTAGGGCGCGACCAGTCCCCTTGTTCGAGCACTAGGTGATACATCTATTTATCAACACATTTAATTATTACTGAGTAGTAGATAAATATACAGTACTAGATAACTTGTCCATCACGGTCACTTTTGTTCCTAAACTTGTTACATGTATAATCTATATCTATACCATCTATACCAAAGGGGCAGATCCAATTAATCTCGGTCATCAAATCATGTCAATCCAACGATCTAGATACTTCAATGTCGAGCGCTCAACACATTTAGTGTGCAGTTAAATTCATGCCAAAATAGTGCTAATCACATAATAACACGCAAATAATATCCTACTTAATATCCGCATGCACTTAATATACTTCCAAATTAACATGCATTGCACGTACACATTGACTAGTACTACTAGTACGTGAAACTGGTGCGATAACTTGTGAACGCGTCCAGATATGGTCAATGACAACATCTCCCGCATGTTCTTCGTGTTTGCATGTGCGTCTAAACGTAGAAGGGGAGGAGAGAGAGAGAGAGCAGACATGGAAACCACCAGTAAGTGAAGGCGAATAGTACGTGCTAACGAGCCGGTCCCACTAATGTACTAAAAATAATATTAAAACATGTTATCCATTAAATAAGCGGTGGTAATATAGAAATATTATATCAACAAAGGGGGTACAACAAACGTTGTGGTACTATGTTGCCTATTGACATGCGACTTCAAGGCCGTGGTCGCATGTTCGATCCTCATCCTTTTTAATTTTTAATTTATATATGGGTCCAAATTTGTTCCATGATAGGTGGGCCCCTTGCTGTGTATTTTGTAGCACTTTAATTTGTGGGTCGAAATTTGTTCCACTACAGGTGGACTATTGGTGTATAGTTTTGTAGCTTATTTGTAATAATTAAAGAGAACAACAGAGTTTTTTGCAAAAATACCATGGTGCATCATTGAAGGTGAGAAAGGACGTGCGAGAGAGCGATGACTGAGGCAGAGGGAAATCAATTGGGGGAGGTGCGGGGGTTGCAACGGTGTTTCGCGAAGTTGTGGGCCGAATGCTATGAAAATATAATCTAAACCCATCGGAATAAATGCCTTCACAAATTAATCCAAGGTTGGAGTCCCCCTTGCAATGTAAATGCTTCAGCTCTGTGAGGGATGGAGAGGTAGCTTCAATGTGTGAAAGATACGCCGTGAGAAAGCGAGGTCAACCGAGACACGGATAGATAGAGAGACAAAGTGAGTGTGGTCCGGCATTCATTGAAAAGATATATATACTCTAGAGAGATATTGTCCGATTGAGCTTTTGGGAAGGTTGACAGCTGTAAGATAGAGCTTGAGAGATGATCCAGTCACAGACATGTAGATATATTTTGTGTGTGGGAGGAAGGAAGGTCAATCGATTACATATATAAAGGGAGAGAGATTGAGCGAGTGTAGGTCGTCGTGAGATCGAAAGAGTGAGACAGGTTGGAGAGAGTGACCTAGATAGAGAATGTGCGTGATAGAGTATACAATATGAATATGTCGAACTGGCTCAAACATGGAGATATATCGTTTGTGTCAGAGAAACAGTGAGGTCAATTGAGACATACACACACACACACACACACACACACACAGAGAGAGAGAGAGAGAGAGAGAGAGAGAGAGAGAGTGGCCCGCCATGAGCCTAAAGAGTGGGAGCGACTTGGATGGACTGACCCAGATAGACAATTTGCGTGAGAGAGTATAGAGTGTGTCAATGGAGGCCCGAACAGGGAGATATATCATTTGTGTGTGGAAGAAAGCGAGGTGAATCGAGACTTAGATAAAGAGAGGAATTTGAGCGAGTGTGGTCCGCCGTGTGGAAGAAAGAGTGAGACAGTCTCGAGAGAGTGACCTAGCACTACCAGGGAAAAGGCTAGCAGCAGCGCGGGTTTTAGATGTATCAGTAGCGCGGGGATAGGCGCTACTAATAAGGTGCTATAGCTAACCCATAGCAGTAGCGCGTGCTCACCGGCGCTACTGCTACACAAGTGTAGCAGCAGCGCTGTTAGCGGAAGCTCGCTACTGCTAGTAGCTCTAGCGCGCTTTGCCTGGATGCGCTACTGCTATCGCGGCGCTGTTGCTAACTTTTATACACTCGCTACTGCTAATTTAAGTAGTTATGTGTTTCTTTTTCGGCATATTTGTTTTGTATTTGAACAGGCTTTATAGAAGAATCTTTAGCACATAGAAATGTCATCATGATACACATACAAATGCCTGCGAGACCACAAATGTAATCATAGCATGTACATACAAATAGTCTCATCATAATCATCATCCAACACAGTGGTATCTTGTCATCATCTCGAAAATAGCAATACATGCAAGTCTCGAATACTTGCAACTACAACAACGTCATCCATCTAAACAAAGGTATACGCAAGAAGAGCTATCACTATGAGTGAGAGCAGAACTATGCAGTACATGAGGTGGCGGTTACAAGTCCTCCCTCGCGCTAGCGTGAACCTCAAGTAACTAGCTTCTCCTTCTTGTCTGCTTTTGAAGCCTTTATGGGTAGCGCCCGTGAACCCATTCACTTGCGCCTGACACTCAAGCCACTCGTTGTACACCCCCGGAACCTTCCCTTTGTACATGGCATAGCAATTCCATCTCGCCATCAAGAAACTAGGTACCTATTAGAGATGCATGTTCATGAAGAGGATGTACAATCATATAGATGCAACAAAATATACTAGAGTAACACCGAAAAAGAAAGGGTTAGCAACTAGATGCAACATACAGTATGCAAATTAATTAACTAGAGTTACACAGGTCATCGTACGCAAACTAACAAAGTAGCATTATGCAAGTTCGGCAGGGACCATGGACATCACAAAGTTTCATCGCTACAAAAAGTATACAAGTTCAACCGACACATATCATCATCATCGACATCATAAATCACTAGAAGTTCCATCCCTCCATATCATCGAGGATGAACCCTAGCTTCTTGAACGGCGTGAGGTCTAGACGTTGCATGCCTATGCGAGTTCGGACGTCAGCTCGCGATATAGGGCCGTGGTGGAACATCCCCTTCTCATCGACGACTTCTTTCATGATGATCGTTGCAATGTCGCTTTGGATGCGAAAGAAGTCATCTCTAAGTTTATAATCCGCTTCTCCATGAGATTCTAGCCACTTGTGGATATGATCATCATTTCTGCTATTAATGCGAAGCTTTTGGTGATCCGTGTTGAACTGAATCATGAGATGGACGATGTAGAATCCATCCTTCTTGCTTGGTTTTGGGACATGGATGCAGGAGAAGTTAGTTTTATGCATGAAACCCATCTTATTGTTCCTTTGTTTCTTGATCTGCACGTGGCCACCTCTAAAGCTGAAGCCTTGGATAGCATCATCTAGAATATTCATTATGTGGGTGCAGTCTTTTTCCTCGTAGTCTCTGGAAGGGTCAAAATACATGGCGTGGGAGACTTGTGGGTAAAGAACGATAAGGACGGCGCGCCCGTTGCTGCGGGGAAAAGACACCTCAAATTATTCCCCATATGAGAGAGAAGGAATGATTGAAATGTACGAAAGGGATCTCCGGAACTGACTTACTTTGGATGATAAGGCACGAGGACAATTTCCCGGTCCTTATTCTGTACCATGAAGTTTTGGAGGTACTCCCTAGCAGTTTCACGCTCAAAGTTGCCGAGACTCAAGAAAGACTCATGCATGTAGTACGGATCCGCCACACAGATTTGCGAGACTTCCTCACTCTTCATGACGGAGCTCATATGTAGCGCAAAAAGGCGGACGATTGTAAAATCGAGCCGCCTTGTTAGAAACATATCAAATATATGGTCAAACCATAGGAAGAACACGAGCCGCGTATGTCGGATATCCTGGATCCTTTGAGGCTAGTAGGCTTTTCTTAGTCGACAGCACATGGTCGTGCAGTCTCCTGAGATCCCCTGATAGTGCCTCCAGCGGTTTCGGTGGTAGCATCGGCTCGCCCGTGAGATGGAACATGACCGCACCTTTCACGGGTACACGCTCTTTAGAATGCATCGTCTGGCTACTATGTGCTCTGGCTTGTTTGGAGGCAGTTATCTTCCCCGATCTCTTCCTCTCCTTTTTCTTGGGCACACCTTCCAGACCCTTCGTTAACCCCTGCCCCAGTGTTCCCGGGATAAGTACAGTACGACCCTCGCGCCCGGCTAGTTGAGCCTGTGTTGAGGCGGCATCTTCAGGCGTGTCCTATGAGGATTTCATGAAGAGAGACTTTTTGCAATCCCTGCTATGACCCTGCCCGGGCATATCATCCATATCCTCATTAGCAAGCTGATAGCCTGATTCGTCATATGGTTGACTCATCATATCTATGTCATAGTCATACGCGTTTGTATTGAGGAAATCCATAGGGTCTACCTCCGTCTCATCATCCATTCTCTGTTCTATAGGAGAAATTACAGTAGCCAGTACTATTGCACCCCCTTCATCATGTCGTCCGCCGCTCTCACCCGGCACTACATGAGCTGGTAATTGCGTAGGCGGGGTGGTGGTCTCCGCACATGCTTGTTGATGTGTGATTATTGGTGTGCTGTCGGCTAGATCCAAACGAATAAGATTCTTCGGCCATAGCAGCACCCAACCCTTGCAGCTTCCAATCCACGGCGGGGTCTCATCGTCCGCTCCCACATGCTGTACTGGAGGAGGCAAATCCTCGTGCCCCGATTTCACACTGGTCAAGCTAACCCTGAAGTGCCCAGCGGGGATCGGCTGGTTGTGGAACGTGGGTTGCGAGGGGTCCATTATCATCCCCTTTCCCACGTCCACCTTCTGGCCTTTGATCAAGTAGAGTATGGTGCACGGGGGTTTCTTTCGCCTGCAAACACATATGTCTGTGGCGTAAAACAACTGAAAGGCAACAAAAATGGAATATTATATATATATATATATATATATATATATATATATATATATATATATATATATATATATATATATGTTGGTGCGACATGTAATTACCGTGACGGCGTCGAGCTCAGCCGAAGACGAAGGCCCACCTAGCGCGCCTGAGACTGAGGACGGGCTGCTATGAGCGGGAGCGACTGCGAGAGGAGGCCCGGTTGCGTGAGCAAGTGATGGTGCGATGGTGTTGTTGTTCATGGAGTTGCTCCCGACGAAACTGGGCAACGGGAAATCATTTACCGTCTTGTCTGGATTTTCCTTCGTCCATTTGATGATAACTGGAACCAAGTTAGTAGCAAAATCATTTCTGCACGCAGTTACAGCTGCATTGACTGCCTGCTGTAGCAACTCATATTTGTCCTCGGCTGCTTTTTTCGCATCCTCAGCTGCTTTTTTCTCGACCGCAAGCTTCACTTTCGCGTCGATGTCCGTCTGACTAAACTTCTTTTCTTGCTTCTTGGCCTCTGGGCCCTTGTTGTAAAATACCTTCCACGTGGCGCCATCTCCAGCGCCGTGCACACGACCATATTGCGGCCGCTGGCCCAAAGGGAGTCCCTTAAGTTTGTTCAAGGCCCGGTTGAGAGGGGTGTCCCACTTGGGCCTCATCGGAGAAGTAGGGCTTTCAGCTGCAAGCTGGTGTTGCTTCTCCAGTAGTCTAATCAATTTCCTCGTGATCTTGTCCGTGTAAAAAACCTTTTTCTCCTTGTCCCACTTGTAGCGGGCCCTGATGAAGTCACGCTCCAAGGGGTTGGTGAACTTCGCGAAGGGGTCTGGGAGACCCGCGGCTTCACGTTCCACATCCTCCTTATCCCATATGGGCCTTTTACCGAGGTAGCCACGGCTTCCGAGGCGATGCTTCCCCGTGTCCCTTTGCCGAAGGCTCTTGAATTTCGCAGCCTTAGCCTTGGCTGCCTCGATAGCGCAAGTGTCCTTGAACTTTTCGAACTCCTCTTCCGTAAGTGTCGGATTTTCCTCCAGAATCTTGGACACGGGTTCATCAGCCTCAAAAGCTCATTTCACCCTCCCTTTCTAGGAGGCCAAATCATTGCTGAACATGCCCATGGCGTGATTGTTAATCTTTTTCATCTTCGGATCATCCCACGGTTGTTCTATGTTATCATCCCGGTCGGGGAACTTGAATCTCTTGTGCAACTTCGTTAGGAGCAACTACGTCAAATGTTCTTTACTCCTTAAGTCATCATCATTGATGCTCGCGCATTCCTGTAGGATGCATCCTACTTGGTTCCCATAGCACTTGCGAGGTTCTTCCGGCTCTAACGGCTCAAACTTGCCAGGTGCCATCTTTGTGATCACAAGTCGTCCAATCCCTAGTTTGTTAGGTTTTCCTATCCTCTGCTTCTTATGCTTCCTCTTTTCGGTAGCGGCATCGGGGCCGGTACCATCCCCGCCGGTATCTTCCCCACCGGTACCTTCCCCACCGGTCTCGGCGCCGCCATCGGTGCTGGCGCCGTCGGTGTCGATGACGGTGTCAGTACCATCATCGAGGCCTACCTGCAAACCTTGCTTAGTAGTCAAATAGTCGAGGTACTCTTGTTCACCCTCATAATCCATCTCGTCTGCATCTTGGTCAGAAGGCCCAGTTTCTTCGTTGTTCGACATGTTTCCTATGATTAAGTGTCCTCATTTATTTCTAAAAGTATGAATAAATGAGAAATTACATAAAAAGAAATCTATGTGCCAACACTCGATATGCCAACTATGTAGCACAAATCATGCCTCTATTCACGGGAAATTTCGGCATGACCTTTGCTAAAAAATGGACACCTGAAATTCACCGGAACGGAAATGAATCAACATTCCGGCGTAACATAGGCCACTCAGATCATTTTCCAAACATGACATGTACAAAACATGACATATCCACATATCACATGTCTAGTTCAAATTTGCATATAAATTCAGCTAATTTTGAAACCTAGCTAAATTCATAACTAAATAGATAACCTAATTAACAGACTGCCCTAACTAAAACCTAAGTAAATTAACCGAAGATCCCTAGCAGAGAGAGAGAGAGGGGGGGTTTACAGAGGGTGCAGGGGCGAGGAGGCAGGCCCGACGACAGCCGAGGTTGGGAGGGGAGGAAGCAGAGGAGGGAGGCGAGGGGCAACGG
>NC_041387.1:334862241-334872985 GCF_002162155.2 Triticum dicoccoides | reverse complement strand
GGGCCGGGTCGGGGGCGAGCGCCGGGGTCGGGGGCGAGCGATGGGGGAAGAGAGAGTGGGGATTTGGGGGGGGGGGAGGCGGGATGAAGCAGGGATAGTGAGAATTTTGGGTTAAGTGGACGTAGCAGCAGCGCGTTTGGACAAAACACGCTGCTACTACCTTCAGTAGCTATAGTGGTTTATATGAAATGTGCTACTACTACCTTCAGTAGCTGTAGCGGTTTATACGAAATGCGTTGCTACTACTACTGCCAGTTTTCCTTTTTCTTTTCCTTTATTTTCTCCCACTTTTATTTCCCGAGAGCAGTGAACGAAGGGAGGGTGATATATATTGCATCATTTGATGGTTAAATATGTATGCAAAATAGGAACATATATATTACATCATTGGACCCATGCATAATAATGGCTAAGTGTGTATACAAAATAGGAACATATATATATATATATATATTACATCATTTGACCGATAACAAACGGTTCCTCAGCGCTGACGTTTTCATTTTTGAGTCAGCTTCTTTCCCTTCTTGTTTGTCGAAGAATAATTGAGCCCCTCATTGTGACTTTGCCTTTTCCATGGAGTACGATTTTTCTTAGGTAATGTAGTATTGATTCTTCTTTTGACGTATACTTCATCATCATCATCATCTTCCCTCATTGGGTTGCCGTACCGATCATAGTCTTCCTCGTTGGCGACTCCATCCATTCCAATGATGTTCCTTTTGCCTCTCCTCACGACAACACGACTGGGATTGCATGGGTCGGTTATGAAGAAGCATTGTGTCACGTGCTTAGCGTGTACCCATGGCTCGTTTTTTGCGATAGCGTTCACGGTAGCGCTCTTGGCATCGGGTATACTCATGGTAGTGAAAATCCGGTTTTCTCTTTCGACATTCTTTGCCCATCTGACACGGAACATCATCGTGTTGTGCAGTCCAGAGTAGTCAAGCTCCCAGATCTCCTCGACCCTTCCATAAAATCGTTCAGTTGCGCTGTTGTCGCTGCTGGTCATGCATTCCATCGTGACCGCTGAGTTCTGATCATCATTGTCCATATCTTTGGCCTCCGTGTAGAACGTGTATCCATTGATATCATATGCCTGATAGGTTACGAGGTTGGGCGAGGGGCCATGTGCTAAGGCGTATATGAGCAATCCGTCCTTAGAGCCCTCCTCCGGGGGATTAGCAATAATATGCTCTTTGAACCAATGCAGGAAAGTGGAGTTGTGCTCTCTAGTAACTTCGGCGCTCGTCCTGCATACCCCCCGGTCATGATACTTCTTTGCAATAATTTCTTTATGCAGTGCCACGAAAGGATCTACCTCGTCTAGGTGTTGTAGCACTACCAGGTTTGCTCTGTCAAAGTCGCTGCGTCGATCTGAGTATGCCACGTGCAGTTCCCTGCGACCATTGCAGTGACCATCTCCTTCGAGCCTCCAATTGTGCTTGTTAACGAGCAAACCAATACTAACACCAGGCGGCTGGTCTGCGCCATATAGAAAATTCTCACAGAAAGAGATGCACTCTTGTGCCAAATAGCCCTGGACGATGCTTCCATCCGGACGGGACATGTTACGAATGAATCCTTTGATGATCCCATTCATCCTCTCAAACGGCATCATGTTGTGCAGGAATGACGGCCCCAGGTCTATTATGTCATCCACAATATGGACACACAGATGCACCATCACGTCAAAGAACACGGGCGGGAAGTACATCTCAAGCTCATTCAGTATCACAATGATCTCTTCCTGTAGCCTTCGGAGCTGCTTCACACTGATCGACTTTCGAGAGATGACGTCGAAGAAGTTGCAGAGACCAATAAGCATGTCACGGACGTGCTTGTCCATTATCCCTCTAAGGGCAACATGTAGTATCTGCGTCATCATCACATGACAGTCATGAGACTTCATCCCGCTGAACCTTTTCTTGTCCGTGTCTAGATATCTGCTTATCTTGCCACAGTAACCGGAACTAACTTTGACTTCGGTAAGGCACTTAAAGAATTGATTGATCTCAGCCTGACTTAAGGTGAAGCAAGAAGGGGGGCAATAATCCTCTTTCTTTATTTTCTTGGCCTTCTTCTCCCGTGCCTCTGTCTCCGTCTCTGTCTCGTCTGACATTTTACGGGGCGGCATGTGCAGATCTTCCCTGGTTTTCAAATCTTGCAAGTCTTTTCTTGCCTTCGGCCCATCCTTGGTCTTATCCGGTATGTTCATCAGTGTTGCGAGCAAGCTCTCAAGGACATTCTTACCGATATGCATTTGATCAAGGCAATGAGGTGTATCGAGTTTGTGCCAGTACTCCAAGTCCCAGAACACAGACCTCGTCTTCCATACCTTCAGCAGCGGCTCCGGCGCCTTTCTCATCGTCTTTCCCGGCGTGGGGCACTCCTTCCAGTTTTTCAACAGCTCATCGATTTCGGCACCGCTCTGCTTACGTGGAGGTCCTCGATGCTCAGCGTGACCATTGAATAGATCTCCACGGTTTCTCCACGGGTCGTCCTGTTCAAGTCATCTTCGGTGCCCCATGTACACGATTTTCCCAGACCCGCCATCTTTCCTTGACGTTAGCTGCTGAGACGTCGTATCATCCATGCACCGTGTGCATCCGCAATATCTATGGCACACCTAGCCTGCCACATATCCATAACTGAGATAGTCCTGCGTTGTCGTGATCAGCACATCTCTCATGTTGAAATACTCGCCTTTGCTGGCGTCCCTTGTCTTGGCCGGTGTTTTCCATAATGTGTCTAACTCCTCTTGAAGTAGCCCCAGATACAAATTAATATTATTTCCTGGTTGTTTCGGCCCTTGAATAAGCATGCTCATGTGAATGTACTTCGATTTCATGCACAACCAGGGGGGGAGGTTGTACATCCATACAAACACATGCCATGTGCTATGGTCGGTGTTCTGGTTGCCAAACGGATTCATGCCATCGGTACACGCGCCGAGCACGATGTTCCTTGCATCACATTCAAAATACCGATAGAAGCTGTTCAACGCTCTCCACTGGCTTCCATCCTTCATGTGTCTCAGCTTCGGATCATCTCCATCGTCGGGCTTCTTCCTCTCCGCGTGCCAGCGCCTTAGCTTTGCTTCCTTGGGATCTACAAAATACCTCTGGAGACGGGGAGTGATCGGTAAGTACCATACAACTTTCTGGGGACATTTCTTCCCAGCCTTCTTGTATCGAGAAGCATTGCACACCGGACAGCTTGTTTTTTCCACGTGCTCCTTCCGATAAATTATGCAATTGTTGATGCATGCATGGTATCTAACGTGTGGCAGATCAAGAGGGCACACGATCTTCTTGGCCTCATCAACACTAGTAGGACATAGATTACCCACGGGAAGAACATCCTTTAGGTACTTGAGATGCTCATCGAGGCTAGTGTCGGTTCATTTGTTTTTAGCCTTCGTCTTCAGGAGTTGGAGCGTGAAACTCAAGCGGGTCACCTCAAGATTGCAACCATCATACAATGAAGTGTTCGAGTCTACCACCAGTTGCTCCAGCTTAGCCTCCTCTCTAGAAGCAGCTCTCTCAGTACTCGTCTCCTTGCGAAGCAATGCTTGAACATGAGGGTCCCGCATGATTGAACTTAGTACCGACGAACTCTACTGCGTGGAGTCCATGTCGTTCTCTCCGCCGCCATGTCCGGCCCCTTCTCCTCTGCCATGTCCGGCCCCTTCTCCGCCGCCATGTCCGGCCTCTTCCCCGCCGCCATTATCGATCATCTCTTCGTCTTGCCCCGTGTCATCATTGCCTGCCCCGTCGGCATCCTCAACATCTTCATCCTCATCTTCAATTATCCACCGAGTATAGCCATCCATGAAACCAGTCATGAGCAGGTGCGCTTCGACACGACCATCATCATGGGGGTCGAGCCAAACTATTCCTTTGCATTTTTAACACGGACATAAACCCTCTGTCCGGTTATTTTCTTTCATGTCCTGCACCGCCGACCGCAACCACCTGTCCACCATCGTTCCATTGACCATCGTCAACTCTGCACAGTAATAATAAACAAATTGATTATAAAAATGCATGCATGCATCAAAGTCATACAAAAATTCGGCATGACCTTCCCTAAAAATAGGACATATATGGATCTAGAGTTTGCCCGGAATTTGCCGAAACGGAAATACATCGACATTTCGGCAAAACATAGGCAACTCAAAAGCACAATTTGGCGTATACTCATGCCACACACACAATTTCCACAAACATATCACACACACATAAACATATTTCCATTTTGCAAAAGCATGAAATTTTCATCACCTCTATCTCGAGATCGAGCACACGGTGGAGATGATGTTGTAGGGAGATCAAAAGTGCACAAAGCTCTTCTTGACAAAGATAGATCTAGTTAGGGGGGAAATAGGTCACTTAACTAAATCATACATCTACCTAGCTACCTAATTTGGGAGGAGACAACTTCAACTAGTGGAGGGGAAAGGAAAAAGAGAAAGGAGATGCATTAATGGAGGTGGTGTAGTTAGGTAGGAGTAATGAAGAGAGAGAAAGGTGGATAGAAGAGAGAGAGTAATGGGGGAGAAGTATTGAGGAAGAAGAAGAGTGAGAGTGGGAGCATGTGGGAGGTAGGGGAAAGGGAAGAGAGGAGGGGGAGGGGGAGGGACGGGTGGGGAAAAGGTGGTGGGTTGGTGCGGATTAGCAGTATCGCGGGAGTTAAAACGCGCTGCTGCTAAAGAATTAGCAGCAGCGCGCTTTGGGCGACGGCGCTACTGCTAACAGGGACAAAAAAGTGCGCCAACTTGAAATTTAGCAGCAGCGATCTCAGAAAAAGCGCGCTACTACTACATCCGTAGCAGTAGCGTGGCTCACGCCACCGCGCTACTGCTAAACGGAGTTAGGTGGACACCGCAGGTTGATATTTGTAGCAGCACGGTTTACACCGAGCGCGCTACTGCTAAAAACTTATCAGTAGCGAGTTTCCCGCACACGCGCTACTACTAATTAGTAGCAGCGCTCCTTTTTGAGCCGCGCTGCTGCTAAGATTCTGTGTATAGGCTTTTCGCTAGTAGTGTAGATAGAGAACGTGCGTGCATGCGCACGAGAGGGGGCGTCTACGTAGGCAATGCATGTATCTAGCGAGAGAGGGTTGGAGAGAGAGAGAGAGAGAGAGAGAGAGAGAGAGAGAGAGAGAGAGAGAGAGAGAGAGAGAGAGATCTCGGCATGGAGTGCAATGGCGGGTGTGTCAGGTAGATACATTTGGTAACAGAGTGGAAAAAGGGGGTTGTGTAGTTGAGAGAGTTAGAGGTCAAACATGGAGAGAAAGAATGAACATGTGTCAGAAACTGATAGCTTCCTAAGGTGGTTAGGAGAGGAAGATTGATCGAACAGGAAGTATGTAGCATGTGTGACGATGGGGGGGGGGGCTAAAAACAACATTTGAATGTAGATAGTATGAGACTTAATAGCGATGTTTCAATTTAGTGTACATTGTAAGATTTGAATTGAGGACCATGCATTTGGCTTCCATAATTATTTCGAATCCATACCATACTAGGTTTGGAAAAGTTGACATTGACTCGATTGTTGTGCTATTTTGTAGGTCATATGTTTGAATCCATCCAAAGTTTTCTCACTACCATGGTGTTCATCATATACATATGAATTTCTATTAAAAAAGTAGCATGGATACCATGAAATGTGAAATCCATGTTAGAATTGGAGATCGCTATGTGGCACACAGTCTAATTCAAATAACTCCTCTTTAATTAATTTATAGTATCTCGTTTCGAATGACTAATTATTTGCAAGGAAAACACGTGCATGGTAATACATCCAGATTCGTTTGCGAATGGAAGAAGATTCGTTTGCATTCTCAAATGTAGGCGCACCAAGCAGACCAGGGTCCTATCGTGGTGGTCACGTGTGTCGTACAGACACTACACCCAGCGACCCACCCCTCCCTCCCTCCCCACTGCCCCCAAACAAAGAATGATGACAAAATAAGTTCGCGCTTCCATGTTTCGGATTGAAATATCTGGCGGCCCCAATTCCAACCCTGCGAAATCTCCCTTCTCCACCGCCCCTTCCGCGCCCGAAGCGCTCAAATCCCTAATTCACCACCAACCCAAGCAAAGTTCGTCTCGTCTCTTTCCCCACCTCTATGACGGACAAAGACGACGGTCGCGCTTCACCGCACCGAAGCTACCTCATCTACGCCCTCGTCCACTGCACCAGGTGGTCCACCAACAACGCCGGCCGCCGCAACTGACGTGCCTCACAGATAGCGACTTCCACCGGATCAGGTGCGATTCACCGGAGCCGTCTCCCACCTCACCGGGGCTACTTCACTGTCACGCCCAATATGCGACCCTATCCAAAAGGAACTCGAAGGTCCCACCAAGGATAGACCCGCATATTGAAACGCTTTTGCAAGGTGGATATCATTACATCAACATTACATAATAGATGGGGATACATACATAAGGCATACAATGCCACACGAATACAACATCACAATACATAAGAGCATCATCCAACTACGGATGAAACACAAACAGAAACTCGAACGACATCCACCCTGCTAGCCCAGGCTGCCGACCTGGAACCTATCCCCTGATCGAAGAAGAAGTAGAAGAAGAACTCAACGCAAGCAAGCATCGCTCTCGCATTATGATCATCGCATAACTTGTACCTGCAACTGATGTTGTAGTAATCTGTGAGCCACGAGGACTCAGCAATCCCATTACCATGGGTATCAAGACTAGCAAAGCTTAAAAGGAAAGGAAGGGGTAAAGTGGTGAGGCTGCAGCAGCAACTAAGCATGATATGGTGGCTAACATACGCAAATAAGAGCGAGAAGAGAGCAAGCGGAACGGCCGTCAACTAGTAATGATCAAGAAGTGATCCTGAACTCCTACTTACGTCAAACATAACCCAGAAACCGTGTTCACTTTCCGGACTCAGCCGAAAAGAGACCATCACGGCTACACACACGGTTGATGCGTTTTAAATTCGGATATGGTGTCAAGTTATCTACAACCGGACATTAACAAATTCCCATCTGCCTATAACCGCATGCACGGCTTTCGAAAGATTATACCCTGCAGGGGTGTCCCAACTTAGCCCATGACAAGCTCTCGCGGTCAACAAAGGAATATACCTTCTCCCAGGAAGACCCGATCAGACTCGGAATCGCGGTTTACAAGACATTTCGACAATGGTAAAACAAGACCAGCAAAGCCGCCCGATGCGCCGACAAATCCCGATAGGAGCTGCACATATCTCGTTCTCAGGGCAACACCGGATGATACTAGCTACGAGTAAAACCAACCCTCAAGTTGCCCCGAGGTGGCCCCGCAGGCAGCTCAGTTCGGACCAACACTTAGACAAGCACTGGCCCGAGGGGGCTAAAATAAAGACGACCCTTGGGTTGGCCGACCCAAGGTAAAGGGGTAGGTGGTAGTGAGGCAAATGGTAAAACCAAGGTTGGGCCTTGCTGGAGGAGTTTTATTCAAAGCGAACTGTCAAGGGGGTCCCATAAATCACCCGACCGCGTAAGGAACGCAAAATCCGGGAACATAACACCGGTATGACGGAAACTAGGGCGGCAAGAGTGGAACAAAACACCAGGCAAAAGGCCGAGTCTTCCACCCTTTACCAAGTATATAGATGCATTAATAATATAAGAGATATTGTGATATCCCAACAAAAATCCTGTTCACCATGGAGAAATCTTCAACTTCACCTGCAACTAGCAACGCTATAAGAGGGCTGAGCGAAGCGGTAACATAGCCAAACAACGATTTGCATAGGAAAGGTGTCAAAGGTTAGAGGTTCATGGCAATATGGGATGGCTTGATAAACAGGTGATAGGTAGCGCAGCATAGCGATAGAACGAAACAACTAGCATAGCAATGATAGTAGTGAGATCCAGGGTAGCGGTCATCTTGCCTGAAATCCCGCAAGGAAGAAGAACGAGTCCATGAATAAGACGAACGGATGAAGCCAAACCAAGCGTAGACGAACGAATCCTCACGATCGCAACGAAACAGGAACTAACAAGAAGAAGCACACAACATAGTAAACACACCACACATGAACAAGGCATGATGCACAAACAAGTATGATGCATGACAAAGCTACATGAAGCTACTCATGGCAAGAGATGATGCAAACAAGAGCAACACATCAAAGCAAGTTTAAATGAGGCCGGGAACAACATATAACAATTCCGGTAAGTCCTCATATGCAAATTTCGAAATTGGTCCAGATCTGAATAAACGTTATGTTCAAGTAGTTAAACATCAAGTTAAGATGCACAAAGATTATCTACACAAGATTCTAGTCAAGTTACATATAAAGTTCATTTAGTTCGGAGCTACGGCCTAGAAGATATGAGCAAAACAAGTTAAACATGGCACTGATGCAAAATGCACCCAAACATCAAGCAAACACCTCAAAACAAGGATGCAACATGATAATATGAAGCTACATGCAATTCTAAGCAAGTTTCATATAGAGCACACTCAAAACGGAGCAACGGTTCAAACACACACACTCCATACAAGTTTAAAGGACAAGCTGTCCAAAACAGCAACTAGGCATATTGCAAGCATCAAAACAACATGCTAAAGGACCTCAACAAGAAAACAAAAGGCATGGGCATGATTTATAGGTAAAGCATAACAAAACATGAACACTGAGCTATCTCCAGAAATCACTAGAACATGCTCAAACACACATGGTAAGATTGCAAGTTATAACAATTTCAGACTTTGCAGAAAATAACATCACGATGCAATGTTTAGAGCTAACAAACAACATGTTACAGGAACTTATCATGGCAAACAAAGGCATGGCATGAATATACTAATTGCATAGATCAAAATACCCTTACTGACCATAAGCCAAAAGGGATCAGAAAATATGATGGCACCCATGTAAACATGGCAAGTTATAATACAGATTCAAACATGGCAGAAACATAATTATGAAGGCATGTTAATGAGCTTGTGCAACTCACTACAGAGAAATATATAGCATGGCAAGGAAACCAACAGTAAGAAGGCATGTTTGTGAAGCTAAGCATGGCAATAGCAAGGTCATAGGGTACATGGATCACTAGGAAAAGACATGGCAACAACTGAACTTAATGTTAACAGGCTGACAGCAACATTATGAAGCAACTTTGGAGCAAGATATGAACAAGCTACAACAATCTATAAATGCAACCAGGGACATGGATGGATAGAGGATGACATGAAGATCAAAATATGTTTATAGAACATCTCCAGATTATGCATAGGATGATTAGTAGCAACATGTTTATATAGCAACGCGAAATAACAGATTCAGCCTAGCAAAATAGCAACATCATGAACCCTACTTAACAAGCTCGATACACTCACCACAAGTCATTGCATGACAAGATAAGCATAACATCATCAAGAAGACATGTTTGTGAAACAAACCAAGTCAAGAACAAGTCCATAGCATGCAAGGATCAACTATAGCAACCTTGGCCAAATTGAATAACATGTAAACAATCTGCCAGGAAACATTTTGAAGCAAAAGTAGAGCACGAAAATGACATGCTAGACTACTCCATAATTGCAACAAAGGGCATGAATGGATAGACAACAACCTATTGTTCAAAACACCCTTACTGAAGTATCTCAAAATATGCGCGGATCTCTCTGTAGCATCAAGTTTACATGGCATCAAAATAACAGCAGAACAGGGACTAAAATCAGCAATATCACGATGCCTAGTTTGCATGCTTGTGCTAGTCACCACATTGATCACAAAAATACATGGTAAGCACCTCTGTAAAGAAGACATATCATAGATCAAAACACATGAAGACATCAACCTCATAGGATGCACACATCGATCATGGCAAAAATGACAAATGAGCTCGTTCTGATAACAGACAGCAGAAAACATCATGAAGCACTCTTACAATGATGATTTAGGCATCAAGATGACCTCAAATGAAAATGATGCAATGGAATTAAATGATTTACTCGTCGAGGCGAACAATTTGACATACTACACACACAAAACGGAGCTACGGATGCAGAGATACAGCAGGTCGAACATGCACACATATTATGAATTTTTGAGGACTTAGCAGATTTTTTTTAAAAACATGACATGCGTAAAATACTAAAACGTGCACGGGGCGAGGGTTAGACGGGCTCACCCCGCAGGCTCGGCCCAGGTCGGCTGGAGCTGGGCTGGCTGGGGTAGAGGGAGCTGGGCTGGGCCGCGTCCCACATGGTGGATGCGGGCCACGGGGCCCACGCACGGGCGCGACGCTGGAGGTACCGGGACGAGGCCATCCCGGCGGCGAAGCCGACCCGACGGTGGCGAAGGAAGGCTGCAGAGAGGCTCTCCGGCGAAGCCGGGGTCGGCGGGAGGTTGGGGACGCCTGCATCCGGCCGCGGCGGCCCCATTTCGGCCGGATCCGGCGGAAGCGCGGTGTGGGGTCACAGGAGGCGGCGGGTCCGGGGCTCCGAGCGCCGGATCTGGGCGCTGCCGGCGGGAGCACGGTGAGTTTCGCTCGGACGAGGCTGGAGCTGGGTTGCGCGGGGCAGGGACGAGCAGGCGGGGCGAGGTTGACCGTCGGCGAGGCGGGGCCTCGAGCTCCGGTGACGAGGACGAGCGCAGGACGGCGGGGGCGCTCGGGCGGTGGCTCGGCAGCGGGCGGAGGAGGCGAGCGCTGCGGGGCGGCAACGTGGAGCGGGCCTCGGCCCAGATCG
>NC_041387.1:334815114-334861779 GCF_002162155.2 Triticum dicoccoides | reverse complement strand
GGGGGGGGTTAGACGGGCTGTGATGAGAGGCCTCGGGCTGAGAGGAGAGAAGAGAAGTGAGGCCCGACGACTGTTTCCGGATACCGAAAACGTCCGACGAAGGTACCGACAGCGGTACCGCTATGTTTAACGGTTGGACTATCAAACGAGCTCCGAATGCGATGAAACTTGGCAGGCGGCCTGTCTACACTATAATAAGACCGCACGACAAGTTGCCACCCATTCCGAGAACATTTTTATGCCACTTATAAAATAATATTTCGGAGGTGCCGCACGCGCGTGCGAGTGTGGTCTGGACTCCGAACGGGCAACGGAGAGAACCGGCGGAACCCGAACGGATGCAAGTTTTGAAAAACATGCAGATGAAATGCAGATGATGACATGGCAAAATGCAACACACAAGCAAATGACATGGCAACGACGGCGAATAACTGGTAGACACCTGGCGCATCGAATCCGGGGCGTTACAACACTCCTCCAATAACAAGAGATCTCGTCCCGAGATCTTAGGACCGAGATGGGAGAGAAAAGGATGAGGTGAAGCAAGAACTCAAGAGAAGAATCAAAGAATCAAGAGCATTCGAGAAGAAGAGAGGAACGACGAGAATGAAGAGAATCGAAAGCTCACGGAATCAGATAGACTATGAAACAACTCCGGTTAGAACGAGATAAGAAACGAATAAGACTGAAAGGATTTAAGCAGCACTCCGGTTGAACCATGAAAGAATAGAACACGAGCTTTACAAGATGGAATGACACTTGACGACATAAGCAACGCAAAGCCTCCGGAAGAATTGAAGAATGGAATCAAAAGAATTTAGAAGGAAGGGTTGAACAGAGTTGTTGAGAAAATCAACAACGAAAAGAATAAGCTTTATGTGGACTTATCAAAAACATCTCAAAACTTGAGGTGAAATTATGCCACAACCAAATGCTTGAATAACTGAGAAGAACGAAGAAATGCAACACTCCACTTGAAAAGAAAACGGAGAATTAATTGCACTTAGAGATGCAAGAAGGAAGATACTAGAACTCCACCGACAAGAATCTTGATGAACACTTGAAGAGAGAATTAAATCATGACGAACCACCATGAAGAACTCCATTAACAAAAGGATGATGAGGTAGAACAAAGGATGAAAGAATAATATGAGCCTTGCGATGATTTAGATGGAGGTTCTGACGAAATGGCTGAGGAAATTTGAACTCCGGAAAAGAAAAGATGAAAACTCTTGGAACTAGAATTTATTCCTCACGAACAAACTCCGAAGGAAAGGGATTACTCGCTTTAAGGAAATAAGAATAAGATTTATTGTATGCTTATCCTTCATCAAATTAAATTGATGACCAACAATGGATTTATCATACTACTTATTCTTCTTGAAAAGGATTGAGAAATGACATATCGCAAACTTGAGAAGGTCTTCATGAACCACCGGTAGGATTGAAAAGAACGAATGAATTAAAATGACAATCAAAGAAAAGAATCTTGAACGAACCACCGTAAGAATTCGAAAATGACTGATGAAAGGGAATGAATCACCGGGAAGACTTAGAAGAACCAATAAGCTCGAGGGGATTTAGATGCACAAGAACAAAGAGATGACGAGCTGATTAAAGAACACTTGAACGAAGCACCGGGATAATTAGAGGACGATAGCTGGAATGATGGCCTCTGGTGAAAAGAAATGGAAAAACAACTCCTGACATACTCCGGATGGGTAAGAAAAGAATATCTGACAAATGGAATAATTCGAGACTGATAACATGAAGCTAGAACCCTAAAACTTCGAGAGAATGGGCAAGATTTAGAGGAAAAACTGTTCTTCAATCTTCAACTGACGACGAGAAACACCACCAAAATTACTGAGATACTCCGGGAGAATGAAAGCAGAGAGGTTGAGCCAACAATGAAATGCTTTGAAATCGATCTTGACAAGGCATGTGCCTGATGGAATCCATTCTTACGTCACACTTGAAAAGAATTGAGAATAACTCCGGCGAAATAGAAGAGTCAGGTAAGATCCTGGGAAAAGACCTGTGGGTTAGGGCCCACTGAAAAGAAAACACCGTTGGAAAGGATTGTTGAAGAGATAGATGATGCACCGGGACAATTGAAATATTTGAATGAGGTGACAACCTCGAATTAATTGGAACACAGATGAATCTCCTGAGATGTCTTGAACACTCCGGAAGGATAAACTGGCGAAAGACGAACGAGCAGGGAAAACACTTGATCCAAGGAAAAGAATGAAATCATTACCAAAATTAGAATTGAATCCACCGGAGAAGATAAAGAGATGAAGAATGACGAACAAGACGAGAATTCACCGGTTGAGATAATTGAGGGAACACTGAAGAGGCTACGCACGAGTGAAATAGATGGTCGAGAGAGATTCAGACTCCGGGAAGAAAAGGGTGGGAGGGCGGGAAAACAAAAGCAACTTGGAAGGGGAAATCGACGAATAACTTGAAGAGAAAACACCGGTTGAAATCATTGAGGAAAGAAAGCAAAGATTTCGCACGAGCAGGATGGATACTCGATTACGGACCCTGGTTCCGAGAAGAAGAACAGGGTGGGCGGGTGGGAAAGAAAACAACTGAGGATTGAACTCAAAGATGCAGAGGCTCGAGTCAACTTGACGAGAAATGCACCGGATAAAAAGAGCTGAGGAACAACTACTGGAAAACCAACTGCGTGAACCTAAAGAAAGTTTGAAAGGGAAGAGGAGTAATTCAAAACACCTACGTCAAGATTCCTTACCAGAGGGACGAAGGGGATGAGGAGTAAAAAGAATTCCTACTCTCCGATATAAATAGACTCCGAAAATAGTTTTATTCTAGACTCAACAAAGCCCAAACTATACGATCAATCAAGGGGGCTCCTAAGGTCGGTCGAGGCTCTGATACCAACTTGTCACGCCCAATATGCGACCCTATCCAAAAGGAACTCGAAGGTCCCACCAAGGATAGACCCGCATATTGAAACGCTTTTGCAAGGTGGATATCATTACATCAACATTACATAATAGATGGGGATACATACATAAGGCATACAATGCCACACGAATACAACATCACAATACATAAGAGCATCATCCAACTACGTATGAAACACAAACAGAAACTCGAATGACATCCACCCTGCTAGCCCAGGCTGCCGACCTGGAACCTATCCCCTGATCGAAGAAGAAGCAGAAGAAGAACTCAACGCAAGCAAGCATCGCTCTCGCGTCATGATCATCGCATAACCTGAACCTGCAACTGTTGTTGTAGTAATCTGTGAGACACGGGGACTCAGCAATCCCATTACCATGGGTATCAAGACTAGCAAAGCTTAAAAGGAAAGGAAGGGGTAAAGTGGTGAGGCTGCAGCAGCGACTAAGCATGATATGGTGGCTAACATACGCAAATAAGAGCGAGAAGAGAGCAAGCGGAACGGTCGTCAACTAGTAATGATCAAGAAGTGATCCTGAACTCCTACTTACGTCAAACATAACCCAGAAACCGTGTTCACTTTCCGGACTCAGCCGAAAAGAGACCATCATGGCTACACACACGGTTGATGCGTTTTAAATTCGGATCTGGTGTCAAGTTATCTACAACCGGACATTAACAAATTCCCATCTGCCTATAACCGCAGGCACGGCTTTTGAAAGATTATACCCTGCAGGGGTGTCCCAACTTAGCCCATGACAAGCTCTCGCGATCAACGAAGGAATAGACCTTCTCCCAGGAAGACCCAATCAGACTCGGAATCCCGGTTTACAAGACATTTCGACAATGGTAAAACAAGACCAGCAAAGCCGCCCGATGCACCGACAAATCCCGATAGGAGCTGCACATATCTCGTTCTCAGGGCAACACCGGATGAGACTAGCTACGAGTAAAACCAACCCTCAAGTTGCCCCGAGGTGGCCCCGCAGGCAGCTCAGTTTGGACCAACACTTAGACAAGCACTGGCCCGGAGGGGGGGGGGCTAAAATAAAGATGACCCTTGGGTTGGCCGACCCAAGGGAAAGGGGTAGGTGGTGGTGAGGCAAATGGTAAAACCAAGGTTGGGCCTTGCAGGAGGAGTTTTATTCAAAGCGAGCTGTCAAGGGGGTCCCATAAATCACCCGACCGCGTGAGGAACACAAAATCCGGGAACATAACACCGGTATGACGAAAACTAGGGCCGCAAGAGTGGAACAAAACACTAGGCAAAAGGCCGAGTCTTCCACCCTTTACCAAGTATATAGATGCATTAATAATATAAGAGATATTGTGATATCCCAACAAAAATCCTGTTCACCATGGAGAAATCTTCAACTTCACCTGCAACTAGCAACGCTATAAGAGGGCTGAGCGAAGCGGTAACATAGCCAAACAACGGTTTGCATAGGAAAGGTGTCAAAGGTTAGAGGTTCATGGCAATATGGGATGGCTTGATAAACAGGTGATAGGTAGCGCAGCATAGCGATAGAACGAAACAACTAGCATAGCAATGATAGTAGTGAGATCCAGGGTAGCGGTCATCTTGCCTGAAATCCCGCAAGGAAGAAGAACGAGTCCATGAAGAAGACGAACGGATGAAGCCAAACCAAGCGTAGACGAACGGATCCTCACGATCGCAACGAAACAGGAACTAACAAGAAGAAGCACACAACATAGTAAACACACCACACATGAACAAGGCATGATGCACAAACAAGTATGATGCATGACAAAGCTACATGAAGCTACTCATGGCAAGAGATGATGCAAACAAGAGAAACACATCAAAGCAAGTTTAAATGAGGCCGGGAACAACATATAACAATTCCGGTAAGTCCTCATATGCAAATTTCGAAATTGGTCCAGATCTGAATAAACGTTATGTTCAAGTAGTTAAACATCAATTTAAGATGCATAAAGATGATCTACACGAGATTCTAGTCAAGTTACATATAAAGTTCATTTAGTTCGGAGCTACGGCCTAGAATATATGAGGAAAACAAGTTAAACATGGCATTGATGCAAAATGCACCCAAACATCAAGCAAACACCTCAAAACAAGGATGCAACATGATAATATGAAGCTACATGCAATTCTAAGCAAGTTTCATATAGAGCACACTCAAAACGGAGCAACGGTTCAAACACACACACTCCATACAAGTTTAAAGGACAAGCTGTCCAAAACACCAACTAGGCATATTGCAAGCATTAAAACAACATGCTACAGGAACTCAACAAGAAAACAAAAGGCATGGGCATGATTTATAGGTAAAGCATAACAAAACATGAACACTGAGCTATCTCCAGAAATCACTAGAACATGCTCAAACACACATGGTAAGATTGCAAGTTATAACAATTTCAGACTTTGCAGAAAATAACATCACGATGCAATGTTTAGAGCTAACAAACAACATGTTACAGGAACTTATCATGGCAAACAAAGGCATGGCATGAATATACTAATTGCATAGATCAAAATACCCTTACTGACCATAAGCCAAAAGGGATCAGAAAATATGATGGCACCCATGTAAACATGGCAAGTTATAATACAGATTCAAACATGGCAGAAACATAATTATGAAGGCATGTTAATGAGCTTGTGCAACTCACTACAGAGAAATATATAGCATGGCAAGGAAACCAACAGTAAGAAGGCATGTTTGTGAAGCTAAGCATGGCAATAGCAAGGTCATAGGGTACATGGATCACTAGGAAAAGACATGGCAACAACTGAACTTAATGTTAACAGGCTGACAGCAACATTATGAAGCAACTTTGGAGCAAGATATGAACAAGCTACAGCAATCTATAAATGCAACCAGGGACATGGATGGATAGAGGATGACATGTAGATCAAAACATGTTTATAGAACATCTCCAGATTATGCATAGAATGATTAGTAGCAACATGTTTATATAGCAACGCGAAATAACAGATTCAGCCTAGCAAAACAGCTACATCATGAACCCTACTTAACAAGCTCGATACACTCACCACAAGTCATTGCATGACAAGATAAGCATAGCATCATCAAGAAGACATGTTTGTGAAACAAACCAAGTCAAGAATAAGTCCATAGCATGCAAGGATCAACTATAGCAACCTTGGCCAAATTGAATAACATGTAAACAATCTGCCAGGAAACATTTTGAAGCAAAAGTAGAGCACGAAAATGACATGCTAGACTACTCCATAATTGCAACAAAGGGCATGAATGGATAGACAATAACCTATTGTTCAAAACACCCTTACTGAAGTATCTCAAAATATGCACGAATCTCTCTGTAGCATCAAGTTTACATGGCATCAAAATAATAGCAGAACAGGGACTAAAATCAGCAATATCACGATGCCTAGTTTGCATGCTTGTGCTAGTCACCACATTGATCACAAAAATACATGGTAAGCACCTCTGTAAAGAAGACATAGCATAGATCAAAACACATGAAGACATCAACCTCATAGGATGCACACATCGATCATGTTAAAAATGACAAATGAGCTCGTTCTGATAACAGACAGCAGAAAATACCATGAAGCACTCTTACAACGATGATTCAGGCATCAAGATGACCTCAAATGAAAATGATGCAATGGAATGAAATGATTTACTCATCGAGGCGAACAATTTTACATATTACATGCACAAAACGGAGCTACGGATGCAGAGATACAGCAGGTCGAACATGCACACATATTATGAATTTTTGAGGACTTGGCAGATTTAAAAAAAAACATGACATGCGTAAAATACTAAAACGTGCACGGGGCGAGGGTTAGACGGGCTCACCCCGCGGGCTTGGCCCAGGTCGGCTGGAGCTGGGCTGGCTGGGGCAGAGGGAGCTATGTTGGGCCGCGGCCCACGTGGTGGATGCGGGCCATGGGGCCCACGCACGGGCGCGGCGCTGGAGGTACCGGGACGAGGCCATCCCGGCGACGAAGCCGACCTGACGGTGGCGAAGGAAGGCTACAGGGAGGCTCTCCGGCGAAGCCGGGGTCGGCGGGAGGTTGGGGACGCCTGCATCCGGCCGCGGCGGCCCCATTTCGGCCGGATCCGGCGGAAGCGCGGCATGGGGTCACGGGAGGTGGCGGGTCCGGGGCTCCGAGCGCCGGATCTGGGCGCTGCCGGCGGGATCACGGTGAGTTTCGCTCAGACAGGGCTGTAGCGGGGTTGCGCGGGGCAGGGACGAGCAGGCGGGGCGAGGTTGACCGTCGGCGAGGCGGGGCCTCGAGCTCCGGTGACGAGGACGAGCGCAGGACGGCGGGGGCGCTCGGGCGGTGGCTCGGCAGCGGGTGCAGGAGGCGAGCGCTGTGGGGCGGCAGTGCGGAGCTGGCCTCGGCCCAGATCGGGGCCCGTACGGCCCGCAGATGGGCTCCGGCGGGCCCGTGCGGCTGGAGGCGTGGGGGAGTGCGCGAGGAGGCGACATGGCCGCGCCTGAGTGGCCACGGGCGGCGGCGGGAGGCAGCGCAGCCAATGGCTACGCGCCAAGTGGCGGAGGCGAGGTGGCCGACGCGGATTTGGAGGTGGGAGGCTCTGATTATGAGGAGGAAGGGGGGTGACTGCGGCTGGGAGGTAGGGGAAGGGTTAGGCTGCCAAAATTTGGAAGGGGTGTCCATATATAGGCAGGGATGGCTAGGGTTTGGTTTTACGGGGGTTTCGGAGCCCTCCGATCTCGATCGGGCGGTTTCGGATGCGAGGGGGGGTTAGACGGGCTGTGATGAGAGGCCTCGGGCTGAGAGGAGAGAAGAGAAGTGAGGCCCGGCGACTGTTTCCGGATACCGAAAACGTCCGACGAAGGTACCGACAGCGGTACCGCTATGTTTAACGGTTGGACTATCAAACGAGCTCCGAATGCGATGAAACTTGGCAGGTGGCCTGTCTACACTATAATAAGACCGCACGACAAGTTGCAACCCATTCCGAGAACATTTTTATGCCACTTATAAAATAATATTTCGGAGGTGCCGCGGGCGCGTGCGAGTGTGGTCTGGACTCCGAACGGACAATGGAGAGAACCGGCAGAACCCGAACGGATGCAAGTTTTGAAAAACATGCAGATGAAATGCAGATGATGACATGGCAAAATGCAACACGCAAGCAAATGACATGGCAACGATGGCGAATAACTGGCAGACACCTGGCGCATCGAATCCGGGGCGTTACATTCACCGAGCACACCATCGCGCCTCCGCCCCCCGAGGCCGCTGGGGATTCACCAACGGTGTCGTCGACCACATCGTAGCGCTCCACTGCCACTCAAGATCTGCATCCATGCGCGGCCAGACAACGCTAGCGCATCACCCTCAATGGCTCTGAAGTGATCCACACTCTAGCTATGCGAGCATGCCCAAACACCGGCCCGAACTAGGTATCCACATATCACTCCCTTGTGCACTGTTGCGACGATGTTTGGATATCCTTTCACTGCTCTATTAGCTTACACGCCTATGCAACTCTGACTTTAACTCTTATTTCTTCTGGAGATATCATCTGAAACAAGCAAAACCATTTTTAGGGAAGCTTGACGGCGCTACGGGATCTGGTACACATCCTGCACACCGCTATAACCTTGGAAGTACATGTCCTCCGGTACAACAGCAAGATCGATTCCACTTATTTGATCAACCATTCACCATGTCGAAAATGCAGAGGGGGATGCAAGGAGCACAAGCCCTGCACATCCAAGCAAGTGCTAACATGGACTTCTACATGGAACATCCCAAGTGCAAACAGAGCTGCAGTGTGCCTGTACAACGAGCTAGCGTAAGTCCCTGCATTTCATTTAATTCGTAATGGCCTGCGTGTATGATTTCTGTGAAGTGGCGGATCCACGAATTCAAGTTACGAGGGGCGAAAATTTAACTTCAAAAATACGAAGACACTTGCACTCCGGAAATCAACATAACTTGAGAAATGTGAAGCCACATGCACTTCCAAAAGCAGCTTATGATCCAAAGTAGTTCATGATTATAAAATACTAAATGATGTAAGCACCAGAAAACACAAAATGCAACATGGTGTACAAGGACTACTAACATGGTCTATACCTGGTTGAATTATTTGTTCTTTGGCTAAAAATATTGAAGTGTAATTGCACCTATAACCAGTGCGCAAACTGTATATCAATATATCTATCCTGGACAAGTATGCCAATAGTTTCAAACAACAGATTAGAAAAGTATTTATGCTACCTTGTCATGATACGGGGACTTTCTGGTAGATGGCCTCGACGTTTCCTCAAGCCATGAAAATTTACTATAATTTGCTTGTCATCAATGCGTGCAAATCTCTATGTCTCTGTTAACATAGCAGATCGTCATTAGACACTAAATCCTTCAATGGGAGCTTGCAAAATGCTTGCATTAGATCCCTCATTAGACACTATATGTTCATCACTAGGAGCATGTAAAATGTTTGCATCAAATCCTTCATTAGCAGTCTGTTCATTAGACACTTCAGGCTCAAGAACAACATGAACTTGTATGATTGCACCAGAAACTTGATTAGATACATCAGGTTCAGTCTGTTCAGTATTGATTGGGGGAGTTATAAAATAAGCAAAAATTGGTTTTATTTTCTCATAGATTCCCTACATACAAGCAGTTTTACAACACCGTCAGTTTTAACTATTGGCCAGAAATTGAGTAGTTGAATTAGATATAATCAGGGATGTGATGTACCTGCTCGTTGGGGATGCTTCCCTTGCAAGTTGCGACTGTCCGTTTGCGCAAGCATGATGCCATGCCATGCTGTCGCCGCTGCCTCTCATGCAGGCTATACCCAGGGTTGAATCTTCATCTTCTTGTCCTTCCATTCGCTTGAAGCCCGATGACCGGCGTCCAATGAGGCCGCAAGGAAGTGATGTGTCGGTCTGTCCAGCGGTGGCTAGGTTAGGAGCAAACCAGACTGGAGGCTGGAGCGAGCGAATTGAGATTTTTCCTGCCGTCGATCGATATGGGAGGCGCTCGTTTGGGCCGCTAGCCTGCTATCGGGCCTGCCTTGCACTTACGTTATTGGCCATCCAAATTGAAACATTTTTCTTCATTTTTTACATTTCCTGCTCGTGCATTGGGACGAACAAAACTAGCCTGGGCCAACCTGGATAACTCAAACTAGGTGCACACTTTCCAGCCACCTGAGATGGTCACTACCAACCCCTACAATGGCGTCACCCCTTTTTGCATGTATGATTGGGGTAGTGAAAAATATTCCAGTGGCGCTTTTGATTCACCCATAGAATGGTTGAATTGCTTGTTTCTATGAACTGAGTTTGCCAATAATGTGAAGGATGCTAGTCTTTTCATCCTATTGTAAATTGCTTAGATCTTGATATGCCAAATGTAATCGCATGAAATATACAGTAAAAGCCAGTGTGATGTGTGTGGCTACAACTAGTCTGACAACCCGTCCTAATATAACATATCAAGGACGCACCATCTTATCAGATTAACCATTTGACTTACCAATGCAGTGTGGGAAGAAAGAAGTATTGGGACTGCGTATCCAAGTAATTTATGACATGGACTCCTTCATAGAACCTTGTAAGCGAAAAAGATGTTGAAGTGTGCCTGTACAAAGAGCTAGCATAAGTTCACTTACCTGCTTCTCGGAATTATAGTTAGCCACTTATTGCAAAATTGTTCAATTATGTTGCTTGGCTTAATTTAGTTTGCTACTGATACATAATGTCATAGCCTGTTAATCCAATTATAGAGTGCGTCTATCTATGTGTTTGATACTTACTGTTAAGAATTACCTGTTTGCCTGAACTTAAATAGCTACTTAAGCACATAGATATTTGTTCATATGTAATTCTAGGGTGCCGCAGAATTCACGTGTAATTTACGTTCTGATACCCTGTTTGTTTAAATGGTTTGTTGATATCACTTGTAGCACTAGTAATGTTTGCATGTTCATAGATAGAAAACTGTCAGGTTTATATGAGGGACACCGTCTTTTTAACTTATATATATATATATATATATATATATATATATATACATATATATATATATATATATATGTTGGAATCATTTTTCTTACATTAAAGAAATTTATAGATGTCTGTCTTGCTGGTAAATGGTACCGACTTGTTACTTTAATACGTTGCCAAGAACTTGTTAGTTTTACTAGTTCATGTGTAATGAAATACATTGCCAAAACTGGTTAGTTTTACTAGTTTGATGTTAGTTTCTTATGGCTCTTGCAACACTGTATTTATGATTGCTAACACTCAAGTTTGCAGGATACAACTGAAATTCTGTTGGAACAACAAGTATGTTCTCGGAAACTTCCTTGTTTACCTGGTTTGCTGCTGTAACTTGTTGATGTAATCATCTTACCAACTTCAAGTTTTCAGGATCCAATTGGAAGTCCAATTGCATAGCAGGTATATTTTCAAAAATATATTTGTGTAACAGGTTTGCTACTGTAACTTGTTGCTCTAATCAAGTTAGTGACTATTCAACTTTTTAGGATCCAAGAAAAACTCCAATGCCACAACAGGTTCCTTTTGCAAAACTTGTTAGTTTAACTGCTTTGCTGCTGCAACCAGATGCTCTAATAATGCTACTGGCTACTCAACTTTTCAGGATCCAAGAGAAACTCCAATGCCACAATAGGTACCTTTTGGAAATCTTGTTTGTTTAACTGCTTTGGTGTTGCAACCGGTTACAATGATGTTAATAACTACTTTTCAGCATCTAGTTAAAACTCTTTAATCCTTTTTTGTTTAACTGGTTTGCAGCTATAACTCCTAGTTGAGATGTTTTGCTAACTTCAGCTTTTCGGAATCCAATCGGAACTTTAATGGCAAAACAGGTTAGGCCAAGATCAAAGAGCGAGGTCCCCATGGACATTGTGTCATCCCACAACAATGGCACCGGCCTAATTATGCATCATGAATTGCCAACTATTGATGCTCTAGAGGCTAAACTGTTGGTAGAAAGAGATTCTACTTCTGCACTTAGAGGTGAAGTTGACATGTTGAGGAAGCAAACAACACAATCACAAGCAGTACTCATGACAACCATTAAATATTTGGTGGATTTCAAAATGAAGCAAGCTGAGACTGACCGCATTGTTAAGGTCCTGAAGGAAAAAGGAAATTAAATTCCCACTTGGTAAATCATAGGTGAAATGTTCTTTCCATCGTTGAATAACCTTTGTGTTGTTTGTTCATGTAATTGATCAAACCATTTGTTTTAGAGATCATGTAATAATTGTTTTTTTGTTTTTTGGGTTGTAATTTTTTTAGCACAACTCTGTATTAATTGATAAGACTCTAAGAAATTTCATTTTGATTATTGTGCCAGACCTACAAATATGCCAATTGGGCTGAATGTGCATTTAACAATAATAGTACTATAAATGGTCCTTAAGTGGCACGCATCTGAAAGGGCCAAGATGATATAGTAGCTTCGCTAAAAAAGGATGCTCTTCTAGCAAAAAAGTACATCGGTCTGGCTTATGTATGTTAGTTGATATTATTGATCCATATACTCTATAAGTGTTTATATGTGTGTTAGTTTTGTACATTATTGGTTGATTGACTCGGTATTTTGAATCATGAGACCTTTCTTGCGTACATATCTTAATGGGAGTACACACTGTGTTGCGTGTGACACTTGAGTTGGACATAAAGTGGTTTCAAATATTCGGATTCACCTTAAACTGGATTCTAGATTCTGAATTCAGGTATCGGCATTTGTAAATCATATTCATATATGACAGAGGAATACATCCTTGTCATGCTTTTGAAGATATGTAAAAATGCATAGAATGATTTATAAAGACTCGTATAGGAATACAAAATAGATTCGAATTTAGTTGCCAGGGTAAACATGGATGCTTATTGTCCCAAAATTTGAAAGAAGCGGCAAAATGTCCACTCCCATGCCGGCTGCCCGAAGCCAGTGTTTGGGAGATGCAAATTACTGTCTACCCTTACACAAAAAATCCGTCGTCCCGATTTCCATTGCTCTCAATAGGGGTAGGTCAGTAACTTCAACTAGAAGTGACACGACCGCCTCTGAGCACATTCCGACACGGTGAGTGCCAAACATGGGCGGCAAAACACATTTGATTCAAGCTCGTACGAAAGACGTCTGTCTCTCCCTCCATTTCCCCATTCATACACGGTGGGTGGCGAAACAAACTCGACTCAGCCAAAATTGATGTAGGCAAATATTTTAAATAGGGGCAGGTTCATAACTTCACTCAGACGTGACACAACGGCCCTACCTGTCAGCCTCGTTCATACACCGTGGGCGCTAAAACACCCTCTCCTCGGCCGAAATTGCTCTGGGCAAATATTGGGGAGATGCGAGATTACCGTCCTATCCCCAGCCGACACATGTCCAAATTTTAAACGGGAGCTAAGTTCGTAACTTTCCCACATTTTAGACAGGCGCATCCCAAAAACATGGTTCCCGGTACCTCTCCCTCCATCTTCCCATTCATACACCGTCCATGCTAGAACACCATCCCCACACCAGCCTCCTCCATCCGTCACCCCATCCATCGCCGCCGTCCTCCACCCCATCCATCGTCACCGTCCTCCACCATGCCGGAGCGCCTACCAAGACCGCGTCGTCCACTGCTAGAGATGGACGTTTCTCATCCACAGCGATGGACCAGGAGCCTTGCATCGCGCCCTCTCGCTTCATCGGCGCCGTCGTCCTCTTTGTCGGGGCCACTCACACAACCTTCTCGTCCACCGCAACGGAACTTATCCCCCAATGCACCCGTCTACCATCACAGATCTGCTTCAACGCCACCGACAATCGTTGCACCCCCATGCCTACATGGTGCCGCAAGAGAGGTAGTACTTCATATCTACTCAACTTTTTGATCTCTATCAGAAAATAGATCGTAACTTGGTTACTGCACTTTCTTTTCAGCTCTTAGAATTTAGTTCTTAGTTCGAAGCAAACAATGGATGGTAAATAGCATTTCTGCGGTTTGCAACTTTAAATCTGCCATGGACACAGTCATAATAGGGTTTAATTGATCATGCTTAGGGTTTAATTGATCATGTTGGTTCCGTGGTGGTTTATTTAATAGAAATTGGAGGGGAAACCCTCTTTTTCTTAAAAAAATGCTTAGGGTTTGCCCCTTTTATGATCACTATACGATCATCATACGTGCTTCGTGTCATAATAACACTGCTCCACCCATGAAGCTAAACAAGCTTAGTTCTTCAAATATGAATCTGATATTATTAAAACAGAGTCATTTAATTGGTCAGCTAAATGTTCCTAATTTAGTTTCGAAAATGCATGTACGCCGCTCGGGTGTGTATCTACAGGGTGCCCACGGTGGGTCGCGGCCCACCCTGGGATTTTGGGCCGGCCCAGGCCCCGATTCCCCTCTATTCTGTTGCGCTTCCGATCTCTACTCGCCCCCAGCCGTCTGCCTCACCGGCGACTTGCCGTCCCTGGACGATATGACTCTAGGAGTAGACGCCGGACTAACAGGAGGTTAGTAGTCGCTCGCCCAACAGCGCCATCACTGCCCGGGCGCGCCGTCGTGCCTACCTTCCCAGTCCGTTCAGGGCTCAGCCGTGCAACAACCACTAAGCCAACCCGATTTATCTTGAGATACCTCCTCAACACTCAGCAGCCACTCCTCATCACCCATTTTCTAATTGATTCATTATTCATTAGGCAGGGCTGTCATTAGGGTTTGTTGTGTACTGGGTTCTACCTACACTTAATGGTTCAGATGTATTTCAGTAATCTTTAGTACCTGTAAAGTTCATAGGGTTTCAAAATTCTGGCCCTAGGAACAGACACTAGTCATTTTGGATTGTTGGTCATAGTGACATTGACCCAGATTACTACCGCATGCCAGGTTTATTGACAATTTTACTTGTCTTTTTTACTCATTCGATATGATATCCAATTATTCACATCGATTAGTTGCAAACAATAAGTGCTAGACCAACTTCTTGATCCAGATTTTGGACGGTCTCTTACTGCCGTGAGTGGATCACCCTGTTTCAAAATACTAGAACCGTAGACATGAGTGAATAGTATTTCTCTGTGTGATCTCTTCCATCATGTGTGGATAACGAACACTATATTGTATAGAATGAAAGTGTCATTTCCACCTTTTACATATACTATGATCTTTTACATGGAATACAATCTGCCTACTTGCTTTGTGTCGCACTACCAGCACTCCACCCTTGAAGCTAAACATTATGCCACTCATAATTCCTTAGTTTATTTGTTAAAATACGAATTTGATATGATTCTAATGTTCCTACTTTAGTTTTGAAATGTGCGTGTGCCTGTTATAGAGACATAAGAGGTTTGTATTTCTATGTGTGGTCTGGTCAGCATGGTTGGGGGGTGAACTTTGCATATGCAGGGGTTTCTAGGGAGACACTCTTCGAGTTGAATCTGCAATGCATTCCATAGATAATCTGACTACTTTTTATGTTTTCATGAATCTCAGATACTGGACAACATCATAATGATTATGAGCTTGTGCGCATGAAAAGAATAAAGTAGAACAATGCCATGGCTGTCAAACTTGGCATTAAGGGACTAAAATCAAGTCTAGATGCAATGCAATGCAAATGCTCTCCACCTACAGATTCATGCTCAGAATATGATCCTATCAGTGATTCTGAGCTAGAGGGAGACCTAAGTCAATGTAGCTCCCTAGTGGAGGAGTTAGAGGCAGATGCCCTATCTTATTCACCCATCAAGGTGCTTGCTCTAACTTTCCAAGGTTATATTGGTCGCACATATCTTGCAAATAATGCTTTGCATTGCTTCTACTTTGTTGCACTGCCATTAGCTTAGTTTACACATTGTGTATGTGAATACGCCCTGCCTATCCATTTTCAATACATATTCCATCTGTCACATACCATATTTATCCATTCAAATGTTGTTCTTGTGTACCAGACGTTGAAAAGGAAGAGGGCGATTGTTGATCGCGGAGGAGCATGAACAAAGTATTTGGAAAAGGTAGTCACACCTGATAAATCAAATAGCACATTAGGTGTAGTTGCAATATCACCAGACCCAGGAAACACGGCCACAACTCTAGCAGACTCTAGCCCTACTACACTGGCCATCTCTGATGCCCCAACTCAGCAGACCCCAACTGCCGCAAACAATATGATGATGCCCGTTGACATAGCACCACCTCTACGATGCAAAACCCCCATTCCAGCAAAGAGTACAACAAATCCAGTTGCCAGATCCCTTTTCGAATGAGAGAGAGCCCCAATTGCAGCAAATATGACTCCGGTTCCACTTCTTCCCAGTTTACAAGACGAAGGTTGTATTGTTGTCAGGAACTTTGTGTGCATCTTTCCTTCATGGAAAGATTATACCATAGACAAAGAACAATTTCCAATCTTCCTCTGCAACTTAAGCTTAAGTGATGTACTAATGTTATTCATGGTAGTTACTGCATATGTTTCTGCTAGCAGAAGACACAAGATTTCATTCTTTTAAATAGGCAAGGACCAAACTAGATTGTCAAAACGAGCAAGGGTTGGTTGCACTTTTCAAGCACTCGTTGATGAAGTATCGTTCCTACCTGAGGCAAGCACACTTCGATGGCAAGCCTCTAAACGAAATTTCTATAAAGTGTCTGGTGCTACATTTATCAGACAGTGACTGCAATAATCTTGTTACACAATGGTCTCGTCTGCAGCGTAAGGTACTATCTATGATATCACATCACGATTTGAACTACATTTCTGCATGTGCCTTAACGTCTCACTTGTACGAAAACTGTTTGCAGAGGAACATTCATTCTCAAGGGACAACAGAATCTCACAACTATATTGCACACTAAATTGCTCTTGTGAGTACCTCTTGCCCTGTATAACCATACTTACTTTCATAGTTGGTTGATTATGTAGCATCACTACACATGTTAGCCTCATTATTGTCCATTTGGTGGACATTATAAGATCCGTATGGACTCTTACATAAACTTAGAATCAACCCAATGCTTTTGAAGAGATTTAGCTCTGCAGTCCTCTTGTAAGGACTGAACGTCGTCTATCACTGTACTTACATTAACAGCTACTCCCTCTGTCCCATAATATAAGACCGTTTTGTACAATACACCAGTGTTCAAAACACTTACATTATGAGGAGAGGGATTGGTTCATTGTGTAGCATTCTGCATCTTATCTCCGTCGCACACCATTTACTAACTAATATCAGACAATGCCAGTGCAGAAGTGTAGCCCATTGCTCTTGTCAGTGCATTTTGTCCTGTAACGCTTGTACTTCCAGGGATTGGTAGTTGATTATGTAGCATCAATCTGCATCTTATCTTCATTATCCTCTGTCCCTTCCAGTATTATCATATCTATAATTACTCTGTACAAAATGTAGAGTATAGGCAATGCTTATGAAGAAGATTCTGTGCTGAAATTCTTGAGTTATCCTTCCCTTGACATGGAGAAGGGCATTATAAAGCCTGTGTTAACTGTTAATGTAAGCCAGTCCTTTTAAAGCCTTTATCCTCAACTGCTATTTAATTTGCTCATACTCCCTATTGTTAACTGTTGTTTAGTTTGTTGTTTCTATCAAAATGCATGTTCACAACAACCGTAAGTTCCAAGTTTTACATGTAAAACGAAATTCCTTATTCATACCATGCACATTACTCAATACTCCCTATATGTATGCCTATTTTTGTGGATCTATTATCTAGTGTGTGGTGAAGCAGCCCATGTTTGCACCTTTTAATCTCCTGTTTTATCTTACTGATGTGGCTGATGATATGAACAACATGCCATGCACATTAAGCAAAATAGATACAATGATTGTCTTTGCCCTTCATATATGCTTGTTATGTTGACATGGTAATCCAGCAGCGTGGTGAAGCTCCCCACATTATGAACAATGCCAAATTATGCAATTGATATTTTGAACTTACTCTTTATTTTCTAATTTGAAATTGGATGGAATTAACAACACAATTATCATCTTTGTTTATACATGTGCAAAACCTGTCATCTCTCTACTTGTTTCAAGGTGAGATGCCTGATGGCATGCACAAGTTTGCCGAAGGCTGTGAGAAAAACCCAACATATATTGCAGCAAAGCAGGCAAACCATCTTGAAGATAGTGAGACAACCCCAAAGTCTCATCTTGATGCAGTGTTCAAGTTACTTGAGACTAGCAGTCAGACAAGCTCACATAATTTGCTGTCTGAATTAGTTCGACTTCTTCAGTCCCAAGTTCTAGCAAAAAGGCATTCTGCAACTCAACTTTGACTTGAAGTCCTATCTCTAAGAAAGATTGCGGAGAACACCAATGAGAACATCATTGCTAAACAGCTACACCTCGAAGCTATGACCACATGCTAGGCCGGTCTCATAGCCTTGCTCAGTAGCTTGCGCAGCAGTTCCCGCGCAAGGCTAACCTTTATTGAACTATCTTTCAAGTGGTCTTGGTTCAGTATTATTTTGTTACGCAGCAATGGAGCCCAGTTTTTGTAATCTACTTCTTCGTTGCGCTTTATGATCACTGGTGGCGAACTTTGATGCCCAATGGATGTAATATACCATAATTCCTTTATTGTATAGTGTAGGTTTATTCTAAGTTACTATTCCATAATTGCTTTATTGTATAGAGTAGGTTTGTTCTTAATTCGTACTAGTTACTGCCATCATTCGCTATCTAAAAAAATGGAGAAAATCTGATGTAGTCGACCGGGCCGAAACATTCGCCTCTAATTGGCCTGCTTTTTAGCGGGCCACAATTGCGCCGGCCTGCAACTTTCTTGGGCCTGGAAGGCCATTGGGGCCTTCACACTTTGCACCAGGCCCATAACTTACACGGGCCTATATTCGGCCCAAAGTTTAGTTGGGCCTTTAGTAGACCCAACGCTTAGTTGGGCCCATGTAGATTTAGCAGGCCGAAATGCATGTTGGGCCTCAATTTTCACAAGTCGTCGACGGGCCTTTAGCAGGCTGAAATGTAGACTGGGCCTTTTTTGGCCCAATTATATGACGTGCCATTACCTGGCCGAAACATATCTTGGGCCTTAGTTGGCCCACTGATATCATGGACCTTTAAGAGGCCGAAAGCTTAGTAGAGGCATCAACAGGCCGAATTATATGACAGGCCTTTAACAGGCCCAAAGCCACGTTGGGCTGAATTGTTGCCACCTTTATCACAGGCCGTTAGAGGGCTGGATGTCGCGGACCATATATGGCCCATGGGCAGCACGGGCCATTCCCAGGCCGAAAGACACACCGGGCTGAAATGGGCCCATGTCTACATCGGGCCTCTAACATGCTGTAATGTCACTGGGCCGTAATTGGGCCCAAATATTTGGCGAACAATTAACGAGCCAGATCTGTCTTCGGGCCATAAATGGGCCATGTTTAAACATGCCATTATTGGGTTGGCTGATGTCTACTACACAACCTTCTTCTTGTAGACATTGTTGGGCCTCCAAGTGCAGATATTTGTAGGACAGTAGAAAATTTCCCTCAAGTGGATGACCTAAGGTCTATCAATCCGTGGGAGGCGTAGGATGAAGATGGTCTCTCTCAAGTAACCCTGCAACCAAATAACAAAGAGTCTCTTGTGTCCCCAACACACCCAATACAACGGAAAATTGTATAGGTGCAGTAGTTCGGCGAAGAGATGGTGATACGAGTGCAAGATGGATGGTAGATATAAGTATTTGTAATGTGAAAATATAAAAACAGCAATGTAACTAATGATAAAAGTGAGCGTAAACGGTATTGCAATGGTAGGAAGCAAGGCCTAGGGTTCATACTTTCACTAGTGCAAGTTCTCTCAATAATAATAACATAACTGGATCATATAACTATCCCTCAACATGCAACAAAGAGTCACTCCAAAGTCACTAATAGTGGAGAACAAACGAAGAGATTATTGTAGGGTACGAAACCACCTCAAAGTTATCCTTTCTGATCGATCTATTCAAGAGTCCGTAGTAAAATAACACGAATCTATTCTTTCCGTTCAATCTATCATAGAGTTCGTACTAGAATAACACCCTAAAACACAAATCAACAAAAACCCTAATGTCACCTAGATACTCCAATGTCACCTCAAGTATCCGTGGGCATGATTATACGATATGCATCACACAATCTCAGATTCATCTATTCAACCAACGCAAAGTACTTCAAAGAGTGCCCCAAAGTTTCTACTGGAGAGTCAAGACGAAAACGTGTGCCAACCCCTATGCATAGATTCCCAAGGTCACGGAACCCGCAAGTTGATCACCAAAACATACATCAAGTAGATCACGTGAATATCCCATTGTCACCACAGATAAGCACGACAAGACATACATCAAGTGTTCTCAAATCCTTAAAGACTCAATCCGATAAGATAACTTCAAAGGGAAAACTCAATCCATTACAAGAGAGTAGAGGGGGAGAAACATCATAAGATCCAACTATAATCGCAAAGCTCGCGATACATCAAGATTGTGCCAAATCAAGAACACGAGAGAGAGAGAGAGAGAGAGAGAGAGAGAGAGAGAGATCAAACACATAGCTACTTGTACATACCCTCTGCCCCGAGGGTGAACTACTCCCTCATCGTCATGGAGAGCACCGAGATGATGAAGATGGACACCGGTGAGGGATCCCCCCCCTCCGGCAGGGTGCCGAAATAGGGTCCCGATTGGTTTTTGGTGGCTATGGAGGCTTGCAGCAGCGGAACTCCCGATCTATCGTGTCCCGAGATGTTTTTAGCGTATATGGATATATATAGGCAAAAGAAGCTGGTCAGGGGAGCCACGAAGGGCCCATGAGGGTGGGGCGCGTGCCAGGGGGTAGGGCGTGCCTCCCTGCCTTGTGGCTTCCTCGTTGCTTCCCTGATGCCTACTCCAAGTCTCCTGGATTGCTTCCATTCCAAAAATAACTCTCCTGAAGGTTTCATTCCGTTTGGACTCCATTTGTTATTCCTTTTCTGCGAAACACTGAAATAGGCAAGAAAACAACAAATTGGGTTGGGCCTCCGGTTAATAGGTTAGTCCCAAAAATAATATAAAAGTGTATAGTAAGGCCCATTAAACATCCAAAACAGATAATATAATAGCATGGAACAATCAAAAATAATAGATACGTTGGAGACGTATCAAGCATCCCCAAGTTTAATTCCTGCTCGTCCTCGAGTAGCTAAATGATAAAAACAAAAAATTTGGTGTGGAATGCTACCTAGCATATTTATCAATGTAATTTTCTTTATTGTGGCATGAATGTTCAAATCCAAATGATTCAAAATAAAAGTTCATATTGACATGAAAACAATAATACTTCAAGCATACTAACAAAGCAATCATGTCTTCTCAAAATAACATGGCTAAACAAAGCTATCCCTACAAAATCATATAGTCTGGCTATGCTCTATCTTCATCACACAAAGTATTTAATCATGCACAACCCCGATGACAAGCCAAGCAATTGTTTCATACTTTAGTATTCTCAAACTTTTCAACTTTCACGCAATACATGAGCGTGAGCCATGGACATAGCACTATATGTGGAATAGAATGGTGGTTGTGGAGAAGAAAAAAAAGGAGAAGATAGTCTCACATCAACTAGGCATATCCACGGGCCATGGAGATGCCCATTAATAGATATCAATGTGAGTGAGTAGGGATTGCCATGCAACGGATGCACTAGAGCTATAAGTGTATGAAAGCTCAACAAAGAAACTAAGCCGGTGTGCATCCAACTTGCTTGCTCACAAAGACCTCGGGCATTTTGAGGAGGCCCATCATTGGAATATACAAGCCAAGTTCTATAATGTAAAATTCCCACTAGTATATGAAAGTGACAACATAGGAGACTCTCTATCATGAAGATCATGGTGCTACTTTGAAGCACGAGTGTGGAAAAAGGATAGTAACATTGTCCCTTCTCTCATTTTCTCTCATTATATTTTTTAGGCCTTCCTTCTTTTATGGCATTTCTCTTTTTTTGGGACTTTCACTTTTTTTACGGCCTTTCTTTTTTTAATGTCTGGAGTCTCATCCTGACTTGTGGGGGAATCATAGTCTCCATCATCCTTTCCTCTCTTGGGACAATGCTCTAATAAGGGAGATCATCACACTTTTATTTACTTACAACTCATGAATTACAACTCAATAATTAGAACAAAATATGACTCTATGTGGATGCCTCCAGCGGTGTACCAAGATATGCAATGAATCAAGAGTGACATGTATGAAAGAATTATCAAGGTGGCTTTACCACAAATACGATGTGAACTACATGATCATGCAAAAGCAATATGACAATGATGGAGCGTGTCATAATAAACGGAACGGTGGAATGTTGCATGCAATATATCTCGGAATGGCTATGGAAATGCCATAATAGGTAGGTATGGTGGCTTTTTTGAGGAAGGTATATGGTGGGTGTATGGTACCGGCGAAAGTTGCGCGGCACAAGAGAGGCTAGCAATGGTGGAAGGGTGAGAGTGCGTATAATCCATGGACTCAACATTAGTCATAAAGAACTCATATACTTATTGCAAAAATCTATAAGTTTGAAACAAAGTACTGCGCGCATGCTCCTAGGGGGATAGATTGGTAGGAAAAGACCATCGCTAGTCCCCGACCACCACTCATAAGGAAGACAATCAATAAATAAATTATGCTCCAACTTCATCACATAGCGGTTCACCATACGTGCATGCTACGGGAATCGCAAACTTCAACAAAAGTATTCCTCAAATTCACAACTACTCAACTAGCATGACTCTAATATCACCATCCTCATATCTCAAAACAATTATCAAGCATCAAATTGATCATAGCATCCAATTCACTTTCTATGATAGTTTTTATTATACCCAACTTGGATGCCCATCATATTAGGACCAATTTTATAACCATAGCAAGTACCATCCTGTTCTAAAAGACTCTCAAAATAATATAAGTGTAGCATGATAGTTCATCTATTTCTTCAAAATAAAACCACCACCGTGCTCTAAAAAGATATAAGTGAAGCACTAGAGCAAATGACAAACTACTCCGAAAGATATAAGTGAAGATCAATGAGTAGTTGAATAATTATGTAACTATGTGAAGACTCTCTAACATTTCAGAATTTTAGATCTTGGTATTTTATTCAAACAGCAAGCAAAACAAAACAAAATGAAATGATGCTCCATGCAAAACACATATCATGTGGTGAATAAAAATATAGCTCCAAGTAAAGTTACCGATGGATGAAGACGAAAGAGGGGATGCCATCCGGGGCATCCCCAAGCTTAAGCTCTTGGTTGTCCTTGAATATTACCTTGGGGTGCCTTGGGAATCCCCAATCTTAGGCTCTTTCCACTCCTTATTCCATAGTCCATCGAATCTTTACCCAAAACTTGAAAACTTCACAACACAAAACTCAACAAAAAAACTCATAAGCTCCGTTAGTATAAGAAAATAAATCACCACTTTTGGTACTGTTGTGAACTCATTCTAAATTCATATTGGTGTAATATCTACTGTATTCCAACTTCTCTATGGTTCATACCCTGCGATACTACTCATAGATTCATCAAAATAAGCAAACAACACATAGAAAACAGAATCTGTCAAAAACAGAACAGTCTGTAGTAATCTGTAACTCTCGAATACTTCTGTAACTACAATAATTCTACAAAATTAGGAAACCTGAGAAATGGGTGTACCAATCCAGAGAAAAAAGAATCAGATCAAAAGGACGTTTCTGTGAATTATCAAAACTAATTTACTGGGTGCAAAAGTTTCTGATTTTCAGCAGGATCAACACAACTAGCACCGTAAGCTATCCTAAAGGTCTTAGTTGGCACTTTATTGAAACAAAAGCTATAAAACATGATTACTACAGTAGCATAATCATGTTAACACACAAAAATAGTAAAGGTAAATATTGGGTTGTCTCTCAAGAAGCTCTTTTCTTTAATGCCTTTCTAGCTAGGCATGATGATGACAAAGATGCTCACGTAAAAGATAAGAATTGAAGCATAAAGAGAGCATCATGAAGCGTATGACTAGCACATTTAAGCCTAACCCACTTACTATGCATAGGTATTTTGTGAGCAAACAACTTATGGGAACAAGAATCAACTAGCATAGGAAGGTAAAACAAGCATAACTTCAAGATTTTAGGCACGTGGAGAGGAAACTTGATATTATTGCAATTCCTACAAGCATATGTTCCTCCCTCATAATAATTTTCAGTAACATCATGACTGAATTCAACAATATAACCATCACATAAAGCATTCTTTTCATGATCTACTTGCATAGAAATTTTACTACTCTCCACATAAGCAAGTTTATTCTTATCAATAGTAGTGGGAGCAAACTCAACAAAGTAACTATCATGTGAAGCATAATTCAATTGAAAATTAAAATCATGATGACCAGTTTCATGGTTATGTTTATTATTTATGGAATATGCATCATCACAATAATCGTCATAAATAGGAGAAATGCTTTCATCATATAAATTTTCTCATCAAAACTTGGGGGGCAAAAAATATCATCTTCATAAAACATAGCTTCCCCAAGCTTGTGGCTTTGCATATCATTAGCATCATGGATATTAAATGAATTCATACTAACAACATTGCAATCATGCTCATCATACAAAGATCTAGTACCAAACATCTTAATGCATTCTTCTTGTAGCAATTGAGCACAATTTTCCTTTCCGTCATTTTCACGAAAGATATTAAAAAGATGAAGCGTATGAGGCAAACTCAATTCCATTTTTTTGTAGTTTTCTTTTATAAACTAAACTAGTGATAAAACATGAAACAAAAAGATTCGATTGCAAGATCTAAAGATATACCTTCAAGCACTCACCTCCCCGGCAACGGTGCCAAAAAAGAGCTTGATGTCTACTACACAACATTCTTCTTGTCGATGATGTTGGGCCTCCAAGTGCAGAGGTTTGTAGGACAGTAGCAAATTTCCCTCAAGTGGATGGCCTAAGGTTTATCAATCTGTGGGAGGCGTAGGATGAAGATGGTCTCTCTCAAACAACCCTGCAATCAAATAACAAAGAGTCTCTTGTGTCCCCAACACACCCAATACAATGGCAAATTGTATAGGTGCACTAGTTCGGCGAAGAGATGGTGATACGAGTGCAAGATGGATGGTAGATATAAGTATTTGTAATCTGAAAAAATAAAAACATCAAGGTAACTAATGATGAAAGTGAGCGTAAACGGTATTGCAATGGTAGAAAACAAGGCCCGGGGTTCATACTTTCACTAGTGCAAGTTCTCTCAATAATAATAACATAACTGGATCATATAACTAACCCTCAACATGCAACAAAGAGTCACTCCAAAGTCACTAATAGCGGAGAACAAATGAAGAGATTATTGTAGGGTACGAAACCACCTCAAAGTTATCCTTTCTGATCGATCTATTCAAGAGTCCGTAGTAAAATAACACGAAGCTATTATTTCCGTTCGATCTATCATAGAGAATAACACCTTACGACACAAATCAACTAAAAACCTAATGTCACCTAGATACTCCAATGTCACCTCAAGTATCCGTGGGCATGATTATATGATATGCATCACGCAATCTCAGATTCATCTATTCAACCAACGCAAAGTACTTCAAAGAGTGCCCCAAAGTTTCTACCAGAGAGTCAAGATAAAAACGTGTGCCAACCCCTATGTATAGATTCCCAAGGTCATGTAACCCGCAAGTTGATCACCAAAACATACATCAAGTAGATCACGTGAATATCCCATTGTCACCACAGATAAGCACGGCAAGGCAAACATCGAGTGTTCTCAAATCCTTAAAGACTCAATCCGATAAGATAACTTCAAAGGGAAAAATCAATCCATTACAAGAGAGTAGAGGGGGAGAAACATCATTAGATCCAACTATAATAGCAAAGCTCGCGATACATCAAGATCGTGCCAAATCAAGAACACGAGAGAGAGAGATCAAACACATAGCTACTGGTACATACCCTCAGCCCCGAGGGTGAACTACTCCCCCATTGTCATGGAGAGCGCCGGGATGATGAAGATGGCCACCGGTGAGGGACCCCCCCCTCCGGTAGGGTGCCGGAACAGGGTCTCGATTGGTTTTTGGTGGCTACAGAGGCTTGCGGCGGCGGAACTCTCGATCTATTGTGTCCCCAGATGTTTTTAGGGTATATGGATATATAGGAGAAAGAAGTCGGTCAGGGGAGCCACGAGGGGCCCATGAGGGTGGGGGGCGCGCCCAGGGGCGTAGGGCGCGCCTCCCTGCCTCGTGGCTTCCTCATTGCTTCCCTGACGTCTACTCCAAGTCTCCTTGATTGCTTCCATTCCAAAAATAAATCCCCCGAAGGTTTCATTCCGTTTGGACTCCGTTTGATATTCCTTTTCTGCGAAACACTGAAATAGGCAAGAAAACAACAATTTGGGCTAGGCCTCCGGTTAATAGGTTAGTCCCAAAAATAATGTAGAAGTGTATAGTAAATCCCATTAAACATCCAAAACAGATAATATAATAGCATGGAACAATAAAAAAATATAAATACGTTGGAGACGTATCACTGGCCCACTAGTACATGAGTAAATTACACGGGCCTTTGACTAGGCCGGCCTTTTTTAACCTATATGGGCCTCGGTTGGGCCCTGCCACGTGTTGACGTATCATAGGCATGTCTCCTCCATTGGACAGACGACATCTGTCCTACCAAGGAGCCGACAGATGTTTGCTCCAGCCAATGATGATTTTACACATGGAAAATCCCCATTGGTCCGGGTTGTTAACGAGTTATCGGATCCGAACCGGAACCCGATAGCTTAACAGTGACCCGTTACGGTGGATGCCATGTGTCGGTCCCCCTTGAGGAAAGCAATTCTATGACACACGATTTATCGTCATGGAAGTGGACACTTCCGTGATGATAATTTTGGTAATGTCATGGAACACTTCTGCGACAGCACATGTATGACTATCTTGATTCTGTCATAAAATCGTCATGGATGTACATGCATGACAGAAAACGTGACCTACTATGACAAACACGTATCATCACGGAAGTGTATTTTTTTAGTGACAAGAGGTGGCGGTGGCTCTATATCGTAAAACGCGATGAATTCTTCACTATGATTTTTCCCCCCGAATAGGGTCATATAGAGTTAGAGTTGAAGTCGGAGGAGGTCTAGGGGGGCCACAAGCCCTCTAGGCGCTCCCCAGGGGGTGCCCCCAGGCTTGTGGCCTATGGGTGGACCCCCTCTGGTTAATTCTTGCGCCAGTATTTTTATATATTCCACAATAATTCTCCATAAATTTTTAGGTCAATCAGAAAACTTTGATTTCTGCACAAAAATAACACCATGGCAATTCTGCTGAAAACAACGCCAGTCCGGGTTAGTTCCATTCAAATCATGCAAATTAGAGTCGAAAACATGGGCAAATATTTTGGAAAAGTAGATACGACAGAGACGTATCAACTCCCCCAAGCTTAACCCATTGCCTTTCCTCAAGCAATTCAGTTGACAAACTGAAAGTGACAAAGAAATTTTTTTACAAACTCTGTCTGATCTTGTTGTTGTAAATATGTTTAACTGATGTTCAGGTTTTTAGCCAATATTTGAACTAACCAAATTCACAATGACATTTAGGTCTCACATTTACTCATATCAATGGCATAATCAACTAGCGAGCAATAATAATAAATCTCGTATGACAACACTTTCTTCAAAGCAATCATGATACAATATGATTTAATGGTATCTCGCTAGCCCTTTCTGAGACCGCAAAACATAAATGCAGAGCACCCTTGAAGATCAAGGACTGACTAGACATTGTAATTCATTGCAAAAGAGATCCAGACACACTCATACTCAACATCAATTAATAACAAAGCATACAAATGACAGCGGTACTCTCTAACTGGTGCTTTTTATAAGAGAATGATGACTCAACAATAGAAGTGAATAGATAGGCCCTTCGCAGAGGGAAGCAGAGATGCAGAGGTGCCAGAGCTCGGAGGTTTTAAGGCAGAGATAAATATAATTTTGAGAGGTATGCTTTCATTGTCAACATAACAACCAAGAGATCTCACTATCTTCCATGCTAGATAAATTATTGGCGGTTCCCAAACAGAATGGTAAAGTTTTAACTCCCCCTCCACCAACAATCACACTCCACAGCTAGCCGAATTCACAGGTGCCGGCCATACCAACAACAGTCCCGGGGGAGTTTTGTTTTATGATTATATTTTGATTTGATTTCGAGCATGGAACTGGGAATCCCGATTACCAGCCACTTTCTCGTGAATGACGAGTGAATAAACACTCATCATGAAAATAACCCACCTAGCATGGAAGATACTGACAGGCCCCAGTCGCTACATGAGTGATTCGGGCATACAAAACAGATTATTATTTTGAAGGTTTAGAGTTTGGCACATGCAAATTTACTTGGAACGACAGGTAGATACCGCATATAGGTGCTACTTCTTGAGCTTGCGTTGGTTTTTCCCTTGAAGAGGAAAGGATGATGTAGCAAAGTAGAGATAAGTATTTCCCTCAGTTAGAGAACCAAGGTATCAATCAGTAGGAGACAACGGGCAAATCACCAATACATGCACAAACAATCAAACAACTTGCACCCAACACGATAAAGGGGTTGTCAATCCCTTCATGGTCACTTGCAAAAGTGAGATCTAATAGAGATAGATGAAACTAAACAAAAGATAAAGTAAATATTTTTGGTATTTTTTGGTTTATAGATCTGAAAATAAAAGATTGCAAAATAGTATATCGGAAACTAATATGATGGAAAATAGTAGATCGGAAACTTATATGATGGAAAATAGACCCGGGGGCCATAGGTTTCACTAGAGGCTTCTCTCAAGATAGCAAATAATATGGTGGGTGAACAAATTACTGTCGAGCAACTGATAGAAAAGCGCAAATTATGATGATATCTAAGGCAATGATTATGAAATATAGGCATCACGTCCGTGTCAAGCAGACTGAAACGATTCTGCATCTACTATTATTACTCCACACATCGACCGACTCCTGCCTGCATCTAGAGTATTAAGTTCATGAAGAACAGAGTAACACATTAAGTAAGATGACATGACGTAGAGGAATAAACTCAAGCAATATGATGTGAACCCCATCTTTTTATCCTCGATGGCAACAATACAATACGTGCCTTGCTGCCCATACTATCACTGGGAAATGACATCGCAAGATTGAACCCAAAGCTAAGCACTTCACCCATTGCAAAAAAGAACCAATCTAGTTGGCCAAACCAAACTGATAGTTCGAAGAGAATTACAAAGATACCAAATCATGCATAAAAGAATTCAGAGAAGATTCAAATAATATTCATAGATAAGCGGATCATAAATCCGCAATTCATCGGATCTCGACAAACACACCGCGAAAGAATATTACACCGGATAGATCTCCAAGAACACCGAGGAGAACATGGTATTGAGAATCAAAGAGAGAAAGAAGCCATGTAGCTACTAGCTATGGACCCGTAGGTCTATGGTAAATTACTCATGCTTCATCGGAAGAGCAATAGAGTTGATGTAGAATCCCTCCGTGATTGAATCCCCCTCCGACAGGATGCCGGAAAAGGCCCCTTGATGGGATCCCATGAGAACAGAAGGTTGCGGCGGTGGAAAAGTGTTTTCGTGGATGCATCTGGTATTTTGGGAATATATGTGAATATATAGGAGGAAGATCTAGGTTATGGGGTCAGCGAGGGGCCCACAAGGTAGGGGCGCGCCCTACCCCCCTGGGCGCGCCCTCCACCCTTGTGGCCACCTCGTGGATCTTCTGACTTGCACTCCAAGTCTCCTGGGTGTCTTCTGGTCCAAGAAAAATCATCCCGAAGGTTTTATTCCATTTGGACTCTGTTTGGTATTCCTTCTCTGCGAAACTCAAAAAGCAAGGAAAAAACAAAAACTGGCACTAGGCTCTAGGTTAATAGGTTAGTCCCAAAAATAATATAAAATAACATATTAATGCATATAAAACATCCAAAACAGATAATATAATAGCATGTATCAATAAAAATCATAGATACGTTGGAGACGTATCAATAGGTAGGTATCCTGGACTCATATGGAACAACTATGGGTTTAAGGAAGTGGATGCACAAGCAGTATGCCCGCTTAGTTCAAGTGAAGGCTAGCAAAAGATTGAGGAGCGACCAACTAGAGAGCGACAATGGTCATAAACATGCATTAAGATTAATCAACATTGAGTGCAAATATGAGTAGGATATAAATCACCATGAACATAAATATCTTGGAGGCTATGTTGTTTTTGATTCAACTTCATGAGTGAGCATGTGCCAAGTCAAGCCACTTAAATCATTCAAAGGAGGATACCATCCTATCGTACTACATCATAACCATTTTAAATTGCATGTTGGCACGGAAAGAATCCATTGAGGGTTCAGATGCAATGTCGCTGCAAGGGGCCGGAAATTCACAACATAATCACGTCGAAGAGGTTATATCTCATAATAAACCAAAAAAGGATGCTAATTTACATGTTATTCCACAAGGTATTTTTTTATATTATTATCATCATTTTTTGTGATATTGTCTTTTGTATTCAACTAATTTTGCTTTTATTGTTTACTAAGCTGGCTCACTTTTTTATGAATTTCATAGACTATGTTTGTACCTCTAGAGATATTACAGTCATCGAATCAATCAAGTCTGCCCCTAAGAATACCCAGTTTGTGGACATTGGAGATGCCTTGTTAGCAACTGACGATTTGGAATGCCTTATTAAAAATGACATGTTCTTACATGACGGTGTAAGACCAATTGCATAATCTTTGTAATTAATTGATTATATATAATATCATAATGTATAAATATAATTTAAATATTGTTTGCAGGTGATAAATGCTTACATATATTGCATGCTTGCTCACGAGCATTTACAAGACAGGGCGAGTGAAAAGGTACATATTATTAGCACGTTTGTATCGGGCCAAATAAAAGAAGACGGGGAAAGAGACATAGACCCATCAAAATATCGTCGCATCGTGCGTCATGTTAATAGTTATCTACAACAAGATATGGTTAGTTTTTGTCTCATAATCCATGCATATAATTATAGACTGTTTTTATTTAGTTCATATGTTTAATGGTTTATTAATAACTATATCTAATTGTGACTGTGACTTGTATCTTATTTACACCACTTATTCATTCCGATTAACATGCCGGGCTACCATTGGTATCTAGCAGTTGCCAACGCCAAAAAATGAGACATCCAAGTATTGGACTCACTTGGTGAGAATGTCAAACGCAATGACCTTGCTACTACGGTAACTATCTATTTCTTTTCTCATCTTAGCATTTATTTGTTTGACTTCATCCTTAACATATCTCGTATATATATAAAAGTTATTAGGGCTCGAGAAATGGCTGAAACTTGCAGAGCATAGTCCAGAGTTTATCAAAGGTCATAAATGGCCTGATCTTAATGTTACAAAATGGACGGTTGTAGAGCAAATTCAGGAGGCAATACAAACCGATGGGTAAGCACTTGTTTTAATAGTTTGTTTTTAGATTCATCTATCTGATATTCTAAAGCATTATTTTATAATATTATATCGTATCATGTGGATTGTTTATGCTAAATTATATGGAATAGTGGACACCACATGGACTATCAGACCAGTTTACGCAGGTATTTTAGTTTTATACATTATCTCATAATGTTTAATCAAAATATCTTATAAACTGTTTTCATATTTGTTTTGTAGGAGGATATGAAACATTTTCAACAAAAATTAGCAATTATTTTGCTCGATTCAGAGCTTAATAAGTTAAAAGGATGTCCCATGTACCATCAGCCTCTCAACGAAGAAACTTTAGCTAATTCTGATCTTGAGATCCTGGATAATCCATCTGACGTAGTCCAAGAGAAACGTCCCACCCCAAACACTATCATTCCCACGGACCAACGTGAAATACTTGCCGGCCTCTGCAACTACATCATGTCGAACAATGATGCTGGATGTTTGGAGTAAGTATCATGTATCAATATTTAATGTGCGGATGTATATTATTGTTCTTCTAACCATCCAAATTACAGGAAGGTATGGGTCCGGAGCTCCACACCCGATCCAATGAGCTTAAGTCTTAAGAAACTTCAGTGCATACTTAACATGGAGCAGCCCATGGACAATGATTGCTTCAACACCGCCGTGCATATGCTGGCATGTGACGAGGGAGTATTGTTCACAGACCCTCCTATACACTACATGGATCTACGATTTTGTGTAAGTTACCATAACTCTTCATTCTAGGTGCCATTAGTATCAACATGTTGAAACCAAATTTTATTTCTTTTACTTAGTCCATGCTACTAGAGTCAACACGAGGTCAGAAGTTTCGTGAGAAGGAAACTATCCAGACGTTGGCAACATTATTTGATAGCTGGCCTGGGATGGAGACCGACATCTCATCTTGCAATAAGGTAAATAAAATATTTTGACCATTGTTATCATGGTATGTTTTTGTTTCTAATAGCTCCACTTGTAGATTTATCTTCCCTATGCATCCATCGGCCGATACATCCTGTACATCATCGACAAAGAGGCATGTCGTCTATATATTATGGATCCTATTCAATCATCACAATCGTCAAAGGATAAAAACTTGAGGCATTCACTGAAATTAAAAAGTTTTTCAAGGGATTTCAAAGAAGCACTCGAAATAAAGCTACCTGGGTGGAATTCTGATATATCTAAATGGCATCGTTTATTTCCGGCCGGTGTTCCAACGAGTATAGACGGGTAATGAATTCATAACAAGAATATTTACTTTTGTTATCATTCTATTATTTATAATGTTAATTGAAAGTTTTCCAGGAATGTGTCTGGCTATTTTGTTTTTCATTTTATGCTCTGGTGGAACGGTAAAGAATTGGTCAAGCCGGTTTGCGCGGTTTGTATTGTGGGTTACATGTTTTAAGACCTTCTCCGTGAATTTTTCATACTAACTACATTTATTTTTTCTGCAGGATGGGTATGAATTGAGGAAGCATTTTTTATTATACTTTCTAAAACATCACGGGAATAAGCTAGAGGAAACTTTCCTGATATTGTCAAAGAATTTCTTAAACGCATCATCTAGATACTAATATTTTTGTAATAGATGTTAAGTTGTAACATCACTCAGCTTGTGACATTGCAATAATGGACTTCAGTTTGTGTTATATTGTTTGTACGTGTGGATTTTAACATGTAACTCTGGTAAAATATTTCAAGAGCCCGTGGCAACGCACGGGCACTCTACTAGTATGAGTAGGATATAAATCACCATGAACATAAATATCTTGGAGGCTATGTTGTTTTTGATTTAACTTCATGAGTGAGCATGTGCCAAGTCAAGCCACTTAAATCATTCAAAGGAGGATACCATCCTATCGTACTACATCATAACCATTTTTGGCACACAAGACAAACCATTATCCACTCCTAGCTAATTAAGCATGGCATGAGTAACTATAATCTCTAATTGCCATTGCAAACATGTTTCATTCATAATGGGCTGAATCTGGAACGATGAGCTAATCATATTTACAAAACCAAAATAGGTCGAGTTCGTACCAGCTTTTCTCCATATCAATCATTTCATCAAATATCGTCATTATTGCCTTTCACTTGCATGACCGAACGATGTGAATAATAATAAGAGTGCACGTGCATTGTACTAAGATGGAATCCGCAAACATTTATTCAAAGGAGAAGACAAGGTAATATGGGCTTTTTGTTAGATCATCAATAATGCATATAAGAGCCACTCAACATTTTCATCGTGGTCTTCTCCTTACGACCCAAAGGAAAGGAAAAGAATTTCAAAGAAACACACTGAAATATTTTTGGAGTTTTTGGTATTTCTGAAAAAGTAAAACGAAAACGAGAAAAACTATTTACACGGGAAAGCTCCCAACAAATAAAAGAAGAACGAGAAATCCTTTTGGGTTTTCTTTTAATACTACTACTAAACTAGAAATAAAAACTAAAAAGAAGCGAGAACTATTTTTTTTGGGTTTTCTCAAAGTCTTTCAAACACACAAGAAGAAAGCAAGAAAAATAAACTAACATGGATAGTACAATGAAAAAGTATGAACACCGACAACTGAAATGAGTGTGTGAACATGAATGTAATGTTGGTGAGAAATACATACTCCCGTAAGTTTAGGTTTTTGGCCTAAGTTGGTCTAGGGCCACGGCTCAAAATAATCCTCTCCTCGATACTCCGGAGGGTCCGGGGGGTTCCACTGGTTGGCGAGCTCCTGTGGCTCCCACTGATAAACTGGCCCCTGATACAGATCAGGTGATAGTGCTGGCTCAGGGATTGGGGATCGCGTCCGCTCCCAGTATGCACAAATGTCCTCGGGCAAAATAAGGTACGTGCCTGAATGAATATCGAACAAACAAGGTGCATGCAAAATAATAACCTGACAAGTACCCTGACATAATACTAAGTTATAGATGAGTCGCTTGTCATCGTCCTTAGCAACAAAATCATGTGCTACCATACTCGCATAGTTCAAATATTTAGTGGGTAGCAACATCTCCTCCTCCTCCTCATGCCCAATGGGTATCTCAAAATGTCTAGCAAGGCGGGAGGCATAGATAGCTCAAAAAATAGGACCCTTCTAGCGGTTTGTGTATAACTTCGAGCAACCATAGCGCCCAAACTAGAAGTTCTATCTTAATATAAAGCATGGCGCAAAATGGCAAGGTTAGGGGCACTGAGGCATCCACTCTCCCCACGACCAATCAAACATCTCCCAGCGAATACTGAATAATAGCGTAAAACAAGAAAATGAAAACTAGCCACTCTCGCTTCTGACACCCCTCTCTCTTACCCCACAACAGTTTCAGCAATAAAGTCCTCCACGTCTCTAGGACGTGGTTCACTGACGCTGCTCTCATAAGGTAATTTGCAAATGTCGCAAAAATCATAAAGTGTCATTCGCTTAGGCACATCATACAAGTGATATTCTACCATCGGAGGATCCTTCCTAGCATGAAAGTGAAAATTCTGCACGAAGGTATTAGTGAGAAGGAGGTATTGGTCATACTTATATTGGAGGAAGTCGGTGATGCTGGCATTCTCTGCCAAGTAATAGAAAATCATCATAAATTCCGACCTCCCTTGAGACCAGATCGCTTGGCCATTCACATGGCCGAACCTCCACCGCACACGGAAGGTTGTACTTGGGCTTGTTCTTCTCCCCATTTTCATTTCCATTTGAATTCTGGCTTGAAGAACCCCTTAACCATCTCTTCATTGTTTTTCTCTCCTTTGAAAATTTCTGAATTTTTAGTGACTCGAAATAAAAGTGAACAAAACTCAACAAGATTGATAGCAACTACTCCCAAAAGTGTTTACAGGCTATATCATGCAACAATACTTTTTGGACCATATAAATTTGACATGTAAGCTCAAGAACATGGTCACCACAGCAGCAAAACTTTGCAATATATAAAGCACTAGAACAAAAACTAACTGGACCATTGGAGGAGTCACATACTGAGGAACAATCCCCTAAAACAGTTTCAGAAATGTTCCGAGCAAGGAGATCGAAAATGGCAACAAAATGAGCAAGAACACGGGTTTGAGCAATGGTGGGATTTTTTCTGGAGGAAGACAAAGTGGATGGGTGCCGACATAAGTGAAGGGTACCCGTGTGGGACCCACAAGCCCTGTAGGCGCGCCCAGGGGGGTGGGCACGCCTTGTGGGCTTGTGGCCCATTAGTGTACCTCCCTGAGGTGTTTTCAGTGCCAAAAATTCTTAAATATTCTAGAAAAAGCCATACTAAACTTTTAGGGCATTTGGAGAACTTTTATTTTCTGGTCATTTTTTTATTGCATGAATAATTTAGAAAACAGAGAAACAATGGTATTTTTGCTTTATTTACTCTAAATAACAGAAAATAAAAGTTGGGTACAGAGAGTTGTGTTTACTAAACTCATCCATCTCATGCCTATCAAAAGGAATCCATTAACAAGGTTGAGCAGTCTCGTTAACAAACTTCTTCCGAATGACATGAAACAAGAGAATCTTCGTATAACACTAGGTTACCTCAACGGGTATATGCATATCCCCAATAATAATAATATGATTTTCTTTTTTACAGTAGGGAGAGGAACTCAAAACCTCCAATAGTAATTGTTGAAAATTTTCCAATAGAGTTGATACTATTCACTTGAGGTTGTTTCTTCGGAAAGTGTACCGTATGCTCATTCTCGTTAACATGAAGAGTGACATTGCCCTTGTTGCAATCAATAATAGCCCCTGCAGTATTCAAAAAGAGTCTACCAAGGATGATCGACATACTCTACTACCTGTGTCGGAGCATTAAGACCATGTATTTCTTCAATAGGTGGTAAATTCTTAACATCTTCAGCTTTAATACCTTTTTCTTTCATAGGTTTCTTTGCCTCTTGCATATCTTCATGACTGAGAAATGGAATACCACCTTTCTTCGGAGTTTTCTTAGGAGGTGGTTCATGAAGAGTCCAATCATTATCATCACTCAATATGTTATTCAATAATACTTCAGCTCGTTCAATAGTTCATTCCCTGAAAACACAACCAACACAACTATCTAGGTGGTCCCTAGAAGAATTGGTTAGTCCATTATAAAAGATATCAAGTATTTCATTTTTCTTAAGAGGATGATCAGTCAAAGCATTAAGTAATTGGAGAAGCCTCCACCAAGCTTGTGGGAGACTCTCCTCTTCAATTTGCAGAAAGTAAAATATTTCCTATAAAGCAGCTTGTTTCTTATGAGCAGGAAATTATTTTTCAGAGAAGTAATAGATCATATCCTGGGGACTACGCACACAACTAGGAGGAAGAGTATTAAACCATATATTAGCATCACCCTTTAATCATAAAGGAAACAACTTAACAATATAGTAATAGCGATTTTTTCCTCATGAGCAAACAGAGTGGCTATGTCATTCAATTTAGTAAGATGTGCTACAACAGTTTCAGATGGAAAGGATCAGATTCAACCAAAGTAATTAACTCAGGATCGACAGAGAATTCATAATCCTTATCAGTAACAAAGATAGGTGAAGTAGCAAACTTAGGATCATATTGCATTCTAGCATTCAGAGATTTCTCTTTCCACTTGCATAGTAATTTCTTAAGATCATCTCTATTCTTACAAGCTAGGAAGTCCCTAGCTACCTCTCCATCCATAACATAACCCTCAGGTATAATAGGCAATTCATATCTAGGAGAGCTAGGTCTAGCAGGTGTTTCAAAGTGTTCAGTTTCAATAATTTCATTAGTTTCAGAAATATCATCAGTTTCAACATTCTCAATATCTTTAGCTCTAGCAAGTTGTTCATCAAGAAATTCACAGAATGGCACAATATTATCAAGCAAAGAAGTAGTATCATCATAAGCATCATGAATAGCAAAAGTAGCATCATCAATTACTTGCAACATATCAGAATCAATAACAGGTGTAGGTGTCGCAAGCTTATTTAAAACAGAAGGTGAATCAATTGCATATCTAGATGGAAGTTCCTTACGTCCCCTCGTAGTAGAGGGAAAAAATCTTGGTTCTAGTATCTTTCAGATTCCTCATAGTGATCAATAGATATAAATACCAAGTGACTCATAGAATAGAGCTATGCTCCCCAGCAACTGCGCCAGAAAAAGGTCTTGATAGCCCACAAGTATAGGGGATCGCAACCGTTTTTGAGGGTAGAGTATTCAACCCAAATTTATCGATTCGACACAAGGGGAGCCAAAGAATATTCACGAGTATTAGTAGTTGAGTTCTCAATTCAACCATACCTGAAAGACTTAATATCTACAGCAAAATATTTAGTGGCAAAGTAGTATGGAAGTAACGGTAATGGTGGCAAAAGTAACAGTAGTAGTTTTGTAGTGATTGTAACAGCAGTAGCAACGAAAGTAACTTAGCAAAGATCAATATGTGAAAAGCTCGTAGGCAATGGATCAACAATGATAATTGTGTCGGATGATATTCATCATGTATCAGTTATAACCTAGGGTGACACAGAACTAGCTCCAATTCATCAATATAATGTAGGCATGTATTCCGTATATAGTCATACATGCTTATGGAAAAGAACTTGCATGACATCTTTTGTCCTACCCTTCCGTGGCAGCAGGGTCTTAATGGAAACTAAGGGATATTAAGCCCTCTTTTTAATAGAGAACTGGACCAAAGCATTAGTACTTAGTGAAACATGAACTCCTCAAAGTACGGTAATCACCGGAAAGAATCCCAATTATTGTCACCTTGGGGTATGTGGATCATAACTCGGAATAGGTGTCTAGAAATTGCAAGATAGGATCAAGAACTCACATATATTCATGAAAACATAATAGGTTCATATCTGAAATCATGGCACTCGGTCCCTAGTGACAAGCATTAAGCATAGCAAAGTCATAGCAACATCAATCTCAGAACATAGTGGATACTAGGGATCAAACCCTAGCAAAACTAACTTGATTACATGATAAATCTCGTCCAACCTATCACTGTCCAGCAAGCCTACGATAAAATTACTCACTACCGACGGTCAGCATCATGAAATTGGTGATGGAGGGAGGTTGGTGATGATGACGGTGACGAATCCCCCCTCTTCGTAGCCCAAAACAGACTCCAGATCTGCCCTCCCGATGAAGAACAGGAGGTGGCGGCGGCTCGGTATCATAACATGTGGTGAATCCTTCTCTCTAATTTTTTGTCCCCGAATAGGGTGATATAGAGTTGGAGTTGAAGTCGGAGGAGGCCCATGGGGCTCACAAGCCCTCTAGGCGCGCCCCAGGGGGGCGCCCCCAGGCTTGTGGCTTCTGGGCGGACCCCCTCTGGTTAATTCTTGCGCCAGTATTTTTTATATATTCCACAAAAATTCTCCGTAAATTTTCAGGTCAATCTGAGAACTTTGATTTTTGCACAAAAATAACACCATGGCAATTCTGGTGAAAATAGCGTCAGTCCGGGTTAGTTCCATTTAATAATGCAAATTAGAGTCCAAAACAAGGGCAAAAGTGTTTGGAAAAGTAGATACGACGTAGACGTAACACGGGCCCTTTGACTTCCATGGCCGCCCGCCTCGCTCCCAATCTCTTCATCAATGGTGCCCGAGCCACTTTTTAATACGGTCGTCCTTACTCTTCGCCTCCCATTCCCCTCTCGCAGACCTCCGCCAACACCATGGCACAGAAGGATCATCTTCCACTAGCCTTCCAGTTAGGTGAAGTCGACTCCGAGCTAGAGGAGATAGAAAATAAGGAGGAATGGGGCCTCATGGACATGGCCCTGAACGAGCTGGCCGCGGTGAATGCTGCCCCCGCGCCCGTCCGAGTTCCCATCCCCATGCCCATGCGAGCGATCATCTGAGTGGCATTGACGGGTTGGTCGCCGAGCACAATCGCAGCGCTGGAAGCCGCGGGCGTTAGCAAGGTCCCTGTAGTCCCGCATGATGTCGGGGAAGCTGATCCACGAACACCTATGGGGACCGGCGGACCGGGCCCCTTTCGGTTCGGCGGGGGGCGGAGATCGCACGAAGAGCGGATCGAGGCGAAGCACACGAGCAGTTTACCCAGCTTCGGAGCTCTCCGGAGAGATAATACTCCTACTTCTGCTTGTCTGATTGTATTGAGTTCTTGCTCGGGAGCGCTGAGTGCTACAGTACGCTCGAGCTGCTAACGAGACCGAGCGTGAGTGTTTTCTGGCTTAGAACCCCCCTCTACGTTGCGCATGGGCCTCCTTTTATACGCACAAAGGGGTCACCGACAGGTGGCAACGCAGACAAGGGTAAAAATGGAAAAAGGGAATTGCGTTGGTACAGCTACTTGTACAGTGTATCCTACCTAACCCTGATGGCAGGGGACAAAGGCATTAAATGCCCATCTGCATCGCCCAAACAGTGCAAAAAAGGACCGTCAGGGACGCCACCGCTTGCCACGATGGCAATCTTGTCAGCGTCGCATGCCACCGCGCACCGCTGGCTGCACAACCTCTCGCCACGCGCGCCTGGAAAGGCCCCAGGGCGACACGTTGGTGGATGTGCTGGAGCGTGGGTACAGAGTGGTCGCCTGCCGCGGCCGTTGTCTTGTCGCGCCTGGGTGCTTGTCGCTCACCGGGCCTTGCCGGGACGTATGGCGCGTCGCGGAAAGTTCCTCGAGATGCCTTGGTTGGCCTTCCCGGCAAGCTCTTCTTGCCGGGGCCTTGTCTCCTTGGCTCAAATACTTTGTTCTTGAATGGCTCCAAAGGAACCACGGAGGACCTTGGCGGTCACCCGGCAAGCCTTGCCGCGGGGCGCTGCAACTGCACGTGCACAAGTTCGGGATACTAGGGTACCCCTACTCTAGCACACCGACAGGAGCCCCTGAGCCTGGGCCACACATGGTGCCGAGCGCTGTTGGGCCAGGCCCAAAACAGGGCACGGGCACGCGCGGCCTGGGTTACGCCGTATCTTACTCTGTATCCACCGCGCCCTCCCCCAACGGCACGTGTCAAATGCGGCGTCGTGGGAGAGATCGTGGGTGGTTTCTTTATTCGGAAGGACGAAACGTCTGCCCCCTCCCTCTTTATAAGCAGGGGAAACAGGGGCAGTTCGCCCATCTCGCCGGTTGTTACTCCAATTTCACAAATCTCCGTCGCTCCCCCCTTCTTCCCGAAGCTGAAAGAGAGCAGCGCTCCGCCCCCCATTGCCACCAGCACCACCAACGCTGTCGATCTCCCCCACCACCTCCGCCATGGCTCTGAAAGCCGACAAGGGGAAGTGCGTGAAATCGGTCGAGGCGCAGCGGCTCGCGGAGCTGCGAAAGGAGCGGGCCATCTTCCCCCGTCAGCTCGGCGCGAAGGAGCTGAGGGAGTACTACTACCTTTTCTGGTCGACGAAGACGCGAGCGCATCCGTGCACGAAGGTGCTCCCGGCCGCTGCTTCGGAACTAGCTCCAAACGGGTACCCCTTCTTCGCGCTGTTCTTCTACTACGGGCTCTGCCCGCCCTTCTCTGAATTCTTCTATGACATCATGAACACCTACGGGTTCCGCCTCCTTGACTTCACTTCCAACGCCGTTCTGACCATGGCAGTTTTCGCACATCTCTGCGAAAACTTTGTCGGAGTCCATCCAAACGTAGCCCTTTTCCGCCACTTCTTTATGCCCCGGGTTGAGAGAGGGGAGCCTCTTGCCGGCGGGATCGCTTGGATCTCGAGAGTCGGCAAGAAGGAAGCTTATCTGGAGGGAGAGCTCCGCAGCAAGTGGGAGGAATGGAGAGCAGAGTGGTGCTGGATTGTCGAGGAGAACCCGCAGCCATTTACTGCCCTGCGCCAAGCCCCAATAGTGCATGGCAATGATTGGAGCAACGTGGCCCCGGAAGACGACAGGCTGAAGATTGGCGTCACCCGGATCCTTCGCCTTAGGCTTGCCGGGCTCACCGTAGGTGCCGTTGGCGCAGATTTTCTTCGTCGCCGCATCGCCCCCCTGCAGGAGAGGAGGAGACCCGCCTGGGAGTTCCAGAACTCAGCGGATATCATGAGGCTGCGCCCGGGCCTCAACTTCAACTTCACTGTCCTGGAGCTGGACGCGATGCTCCTGGAACTGTTCAAGCGCGATCCTCAACATCCATTCATGTTGCCGAGGGATGTTGTTCCGTTGTGCAACAACTCCTCGCTTGACTGCATCCGTGCAATGATGCCGCTGTGCGATTCGCACGGAATCGTCCCAACTTGGCAAGAGCCTGCAGACGATGTCGTGCGGGATTTCTTTGACGGCTTGGTAGAAGTGCCGGTCCGCACCGACGAGCAGAAGATCCTTACTCGCGACACCACCGACGCGGAGATGCAGCGCATCGCCACTAGGCTGGAAGAGGCGGCGGCAGCCGCTGCCGCGGGTGAGTTTGGATTCACTGTGGAGGAGGCAGAGGCAGCAGAGGCGGCAAGCCTTGTCGAGAGAGAGGAGTTCGCCGGCGAGGAAGAGCTTGCCGGGCCTAAAGCGGAGTCGAGTGAGCCCGCCGAGGACGCGAGCGACTCGTTGAGGATCAGCTCCTCCTCCTCCCAACCTTCAGCCAGCTCGCCACAAGCGGAGCCCCCAGCTCCACCAAGAAGGCGTCTCCGCAAGGCCGGGGACGTAGCGGGGCGGCAGACGAGTCAACAGCCGCCGTGCCGCGCCACATGATCTACCGCGGCGAGCACTGTTGCCGCGGGAGCGCCTCACGCCACTGCGACAACTAGGGCGGGGTCTTCCCGGTCCACCACTGCTGCCCCTGCCAAGCGGGCAAGGGAACCTACTCCTCCGCCTCGTCGCACCGGAGGCGAGCCGGACTTCGATCTCTCCGCGCTCAGCTCCGACGAGGAAGAAGAAGAGTAAGATTCCTTGCTGTTCTTGTAACTCTTCAATTTTGTTGCTTTGTCTTGTATCTGATTTGCTTTACTCTGAACCTATTCCTTTTCAGGACACTGGCCCAGAGAGCGGCGAAGAGAGCCAAGGTCCCAGTGATTGTCATCGAGGATGATCCCATGGCGACGGCAGGGGACATGTCCGAGACCACCTTGCCGGAGCCGGCAACTATTCCCCAAAGCAGCCCCCAGCGCAGCCCCCAGCGTAAGTATATGGTTTGCTTCTTGCTGACAGGCGCTCATGAGTGCTCTTTCTTTGCTGATATTTGATTGCTGGTTTGTGCAGGAGCAGAACAGCCTCACCAGGAGTGCCCGGAGGCCGCTCCCATAGTGCCCTCTGCTTCGACTACACCGCCAAGGGAGGCTTCCCCGGCAAGGGAGCGTTCTCCGGCAAGGGAGAATTCTCCGGCAAGGGACAGTTCTCCGGCAAGGGACAGCACCAGCGATCCTCCGGTGATTGAGACCACGACCGCAGATCCTAGCACAGGTAATCCTTTTGCTTGAGAACTTCCCTTGGGTTCTTCTTCTTCTGATTTTCTTTTTGGATAATTGCTTGACTCTTCTCCCCTTTCCGTTCGTCAGATCCATCTGCCGCGGAGCCAATGGAAACCGAGGTCGCCGGCGAGGAGAACGCGCGCAGCAACACCGACGACGCCGTTGCCACCGAAGGAGAGGCCGGCGCTGATGATCCCGCCGGTGAAGAGGCCGCCAAAGCTGCTGCCACAGAAGCTGGCGAGGGATCCGGCGATCGCACTGACGGCCCCGAGGCCGCAGGAGCGCCAGGCGCTACGCCGACCGCCGATCCCTCCGCCGCTGCTGCAGAGCCAGGCTCCGAAGAGCCCCAGCCCGGCGCCTACTTGAAGGCCGGCGATGGCATCTTCATCAAGCTCCCCTGGGCGTCAAGCTCCAGGGCGCCGGTCGAAAGAGATATTCTAGATGGAGAGGTGCTCGCCTCCGCTGGGCTGACGTTGGTCGACGCGCCAAGCAGCAGCAGCGACGAGCCTGAGGAGGAGCGGCTGCTGCGGAAGCTGTTGTCGCTCTACTGCGCCCGACAAGCCAAGCTGGCATCCCGAGAAGCACTTGTCACGAAGGCGGGAGTGGACATCGAGAAGCGCGCGGAGGAGCTCCGGGGTCTCAGGCAGGAAGCCCTCCGGTCTCTGGCGGAGGAGCGGGAGCAACTTCTCGAGGAGCGGAAAGCCTTCCTCCTCGAGAAGGCTGAAGTTGAAGAGAAGCAACGGCTCGCTGCCGAGAAGTTGTCTGCGCAGGAAGGTGAGTTGGCGCAGCGGAAGGTGAACCTTGACAGCCATGAGGAGGAGCTTGCCACGCGCGAGCAAGCAATTGGCGGGGCTCTCAAGGAGGCAAGGGATGCTGCCGCAGCTGCCGAGGCCGCCAAGAAGGAGCTGGAGATGAAGGTGGCGCAGCTGGAAGCCGATCTCAGGGCGAGCGGCGAGGAGCTTGCCGTGCTCAAGCGTGAGCGCGAGAAGGACGCTGCCGCTCATGGTGAGCTGCAGGGTCTTCTCGCTGAGAGGATCAAGGAGCTCAGCACCGCCAAGGATTCCAATGCAGATCTCGAGTTGAAGCTGGCTACTTTGACTCAGACGCTGGACGGCGCCAGGGAGCGGGAGGTGGCCTTGTCAGAGAAGATCAAGGCCGACGAGGCGCTGCTGGCGAGTGCTGCTGCCGCCCAGGATACTTTTAGGGAGACTGTGGAGCACTGGACTGAGGGTCTGGTGAATGTTGCCACAGCCATCGACGGCGAGCTGGCGCAGCTGGGGATGGAGGATCTCAGGTACTCCTCCGATGAGCACCTCCAACCCAGCGCCAAGCTCAGCTTGTTCTTCAAAGGCGTGGCGACGGCCCTCCAGCGACTCCGGGAGAAGATCCCAAAGCAGCTAGCCGACGAGTCGCGCAAGATCTACACGAGGGTTCTTCAGAAGGTGCTGGTGAAGGTGGCCTTCCACAACCCAGGCCTCAACCTCACCAACGTTCTCAGGTCCTTGCCGCCGGATGCTGATCTGGAAGCGCTCAAGGCCCTTGTCGCACCCATTGTGGACAAGGTGAGCGAGATCAAGAGGGTTGAGGGCGATCGCGTAGACTAGGCCGCCCGTTTTCTCTTTTTCCTTGTCGCTGCTGGTCATGTCACGAGAACAATCTGTTAGAGCTGCGACAAGTTATCTTGTAATATGACTCTATTTTGGGTAGAGATTGCTATGTTATCTCCTTTACTTGATTCCTTCCTTTGTATGTTTTTGCCCCATGCTTTTAGGGAACTTGTCGGTGCAGACACCTTAGCCGCGAGCGCTGAGTGCGGGACGTCAGCAGCCTGCTGGCGGTGCCGCTACCGGCAAGAAACCTTGTCGCAACTGGTCGCAACTCACTTAAATTGTTGAGCAGACTCGAAACAAAGTAAGGGCGCAACTAGCTTCGAGTTGGTTCCTCCGCGCACAGGTTTTCCATACAAAGTGCGGTCGTTCGAGGAAGATAACTTAAAATTTTAAAACTGATTGCTCAAACTTTGGCAACTTAGCTTTTCTGTCGTTTGCTTGCTTTCCGGTAAGGCGAAACTTCCTTGAACGATGCCTGGTCCACACCATTATCTTCTCCTCTCCCCCCGGCAAACTTGTGGGCGAGGGAACCTTCCTTCCTTTGAGAAAGAGAAAGAAGAGAAAATAAAGATATGGAGCCTTACGGCTCGTTATCGCTTACCGGGGGTAGGTGCTGCACAAAGTGTCAAATAACGCATGCAAAGAATAGAAAGCAACGAAATTGACAAGATGTGCGGAGCACATGAGCTTTACTTATGCACGGGGTCTGTGCCCGGCTTTGTACAAAGGATTACATGCAACATCGGCAAGACTTTTACAAAAGGTGGTTGCCGGAACAGGTTCCGGCAACCGCGCCTCACGGGTAAAACTTATGAAGATGCTCAATGTTCCAGGAGTTGCTCACCGGAGTGCCATCTTCGGTCTCAAGGCGGACAGCGCCAGGCCTAGTGACTCGTTTCACCCGGTAAGGGCCTTCCCACTTCAGGGTCAACTTGTTGGAATTCTTGGCGGACTGAACGTGCCGAAGAACAAGGTCGCCTTCCTCGAAACTTCTGGCATTAACTTTGCGGCTATGGTAGCGGCGCAAAGCTTGCTGGTATCGAGCAGATCGTACAGCAGCCTGAAGACGGTCCTCCTCAAGGAGCAGCGCGTCATCTTGTCGCAACTGCTCTTGCTCAAGCTCATCATAAGCGAGCACTCGAGGTGACCCGTATACGAGTTCTGTGGGGAGAACTGCCTCTGCTCCATAGACTAGAGCGAAAGGTGTCTGGCCAGTGGCTCGATTTGGCGTCGTCCTGATCGAGCAAAGAACCACCGGCAGCTCCTCGATCCAGTTCTTTCCGCACTTGTGCAGCCTGTCGAAAGTCCTGGTCTTGAGCCCGCGCAGCACTTCAGCATTCGCCCTCTCCGCTTGACCGTTGCTTCTCGGATGAGCAACAGAAGTGAAGCAGACCTTGGCACCAAGATCTTGGACGTACTGCATGAAGGTGCAGCTCGTGAATTGCGTGCCGTTGTCAGTGATGATCCTGTTAGGGATCCCAAAACGGCAAACAATCAACCTGAAGAACTTGACTGCTGACTGTGTTGTCACCTTCCTCACTGGTTCCACTTCCGGCCACTTTGTGAACTTGTCGATTGCAATGTACAAGTACTCAAAGCCCCCGACAGCTCGGGGAAAGGGGCCGAGGATGTCGAGCCCCCAGACCGAAAATTGTGATGCCCGGTTATTTAAGCTACAGTAAACCTTTGCTAATGATGCCGCGTCACCTTGATTACTGTTGCTAATCTCGCGTTAGTTCGAAACCGGTTCGAATTCAAAATTTAATTAAAGGCAAACAACAAAAGTTTTCAAATATTAAAACTAAAATGTTCGGAGTGAGCCAAATAATTCATAAGTAAGTATGGTGGAGAAACCACACTTTTATAAAAGTGTAAAATACTCTAAAATGTTTTAAACAGTAGCAAAAACAATTAGTTGAATGCCTTTTACAATAAATAAAATATTAAACTATTTTATTTTGTTGCCCAAACTTATGTGGCAGTAGCTAATTACTAACGCTAAATTAGGGACTACTTTTATAGTTTATAAAGCTAAAATAAATGAGGAGCTAAAATAAAATAGAAAACAGAAAAGGAATAATAAACAAAATAGAACAAAAGAAATAAAAACAGAAAAGGCCTCCCCCCATTGGGCCTCGGCCCACCCACATGCCCG
>NC_041387.1:334807363-334814343 GCF_002162155.2 Triticum dicoccoides | reverse complement strand
GCATCCTGTTCGGGCGCCCACACCCGCATAGCCCAGCGCCCGCGCCCGTTGACCCGCTAAGGCCTGTGGGCCTATGACACGGGGGCCCCACGGCCCCAAAACGTTAAAAAAAGAATATCAAAATAAATAAATAATAATAATAATAATAAAATTAATTAATTAATTAATTAAGGAATTAATTAAGTTAATTAATTATAATTAGGTTAACCTAATCACTAATTAACCTAATTAACTGTTAGTTAACTAAAACAGTGTATGACATGCGGGACCCACACGTTAGATTGACCCAGTCAACTCCCTGTTGACTGCTGACGTCATGCTGATGTCATGATGATGTCAGCATGCACTATTCTGGATAATGTTAGAATTAAATAGTTAAATAAATTCTAAAAATTAATAAAATCTTTAGAAAATCATATCTTTTAATCCGTAACTCGGATTAAAATATTTTCAACATGAAAGTTGCTCAGAACGACGAGACGAATCCGGATACGCAGTCCGTTCGTCCGCCACACACCCCTAACCTATCGAACTCGCAACTTTCCCCCTCCGGCTCCTCTGCCCGGAAACACGAAACACCGGGGATATTTTCCCGGATGTTTCCCCCCTTAACCGGTATCACCTACTACCGCGTTAGGGCACACCGAACACCGCGTATTGCCTTGTTATATTTTGTGATGCTTTGTTTGCTCTGTATTCATTATTTCTTCCCCCTCTTCTCTCCGGTAGACTACGAGACTGACGCTGCTGCTGACCAGTTCGACTACGGAGTTGACGACCCCTCTCTCTTGCCAGAGCAACCAGGCAAGCCCCCCCTTTGATCACCAGATATCGCCTACTCTTCTCTATACTGCTTGCATTAGAGTAGTGTAGCATGTTACTGCTTTCCGTTAATCCTATTCTGATGCATAGCCTGTCATTGCTGCTACAGTCATTGATACCTTACCCGCAATCCTAAATGCTTAGTATAGGATGCTAGTGTTCCATCAGTGGCCCTACACTCTTGTCCGTCTGCCATGCTATACTACTGGGCTGTGATCACTTCGGGAGGTGATCACGGGCATATACTATATACTTTACACTGTTACATTACCTGTGATATTGTTCGGAGTTGGGGGCTGAAGGGGCAGGTGGCTCCATCCCGGTAGAGGTGGGCCTGGGTTCCCGACGGCCCCTGACTGTTACTTGGTGGCGGAGCGACAGGGCAGGTTGAGACCACCTAGGAGACAGGTGGGCCTGGCCTTGTTCGGCATTCGCGGATACTTAACACGCTTAACGAGATCTTGGTATTTGATCTGAGTCTGGCTACTGGCCTATACGCACTAACCATCTACGCGGGAGTAGTTATGGGTATCCCGGCGTCGTGGTATCAGCCGAAGCCTTCTTGACGTCAGCGACTAAGTGGCGCGCGCCGGGTTGGACTGCGTTAACGCAACTTCCTTTGTAATGGAGGTTGCTAGGTCTGCTCACCGGCCGCGTACGCAACATGCAGGTGTGCAATGGGCGATGGGCCCAGACCCCTGCGCACATAGGATTTAGACCGGCGTGCTGACCTCTCTGTTGTGCCTAGGTGGGGCTGCGACGTGTTGATCTTCCGAGGCCGGGCATGACCCAGGAAAGTGTGTCCGGCCAAATGGGATCGAGCGTGTTGGGTTATGTGGTGCACCCCTGCAGGGAAGTTAATCTATTCGAATAGCCGTGATCTTCGGTAACAGGACGACTTGGAGTTGTACCTTGACCTTATGACAACTAGAACCGGATACTTAATAAAACACACCCTTCCAAGTGCCAGATACAACCGGTGGTCGCTCTCCCTCAGGGATATGAGGAGGGGATCGCCGGGTAGGATTATGCTATGCGATGCTACTGGAGATGCTACTTGGAGATGCTACTTGGAGATGCTACTTGGAGGACTTCAATCTACTCTCTTCTACGTGCTGCGAGACGGAGGCTGCCAGAAGCGTAGTCCTCGATAGGACTAGCTATCCCCCTCTTATTCTGGCATTCTGCAGTTCAGTCCACCGATATGGCCTCCTTACACATATACCCATGCATATGTAGTGTAGTTCCTTGCTTGCGAGTACTTTGGATGAGTACTCATGGTTGCTTTCTCCCCCCTTTTTTCCCCTTTCCTTTCTTTCTGGTTGTCGCAACCAGATGCTGGAGTCCATGAGCCAGACGCCACCGTCGACGACGACCCTTACTACACCGGAGGTGCCTGCTACTACGTGCAGCCCGCTGACGACGACCAGGAGTAGTTAGGAGGATCCCAGGCAGGAGGCCTGCGCCTCTTTCGATCTGTATCCCAGTTTGTGCTAGCCTTCTTAAGGCAAACTTGTTTAACTTATGTCTGTACTCAGATATTGTTGCTTCCGCTGATTCTTCTATGATCGAGCACTTGTATTCGAGCCCTCGAGGCCCCTGGCTTGTATTATGATGCTTGTATGACTTATTTATGTTTTAGAGTTGTGTTGTGATATCTTCCCGTGAGTCCCTGATCTTGATCGTACACATTTGCGTGCATGATTAGTGTACGATTGAATCGGGGGCGTCACAAGTTGGTATCAGAGCCGACTGCCTGTAGGAATCCCCCTTCCAACTCCTTGGCCGAAGTCGAGTCTAGACATTGCAAAAACTTTTACTAACATGGCTGTGTGCCTTACGGGCCGATGTCGCCATTGGGTGGTACTAGGATCTTTTACTCCTCGACCTTTACTCTGGGACTCCGATCTCTCGTCTATTCGGGTTTAATGAATTTACTAAAATCTAACTGTAGGATCTCGTTACTACTTCCTCCCGGAGAACCCCTCACTACAGGTGATTGCTCCGTGAACCAGAAGGATTTGAAGATACTCTCCGATATTCTCTCGAGACCTTATGCCTGTCGCTTTTGCAATTCCCTACCATCGAAACATCCCTATGGATAAATACTTACACCTGTCGTTCTTACTTTTATTCCCAGTTGATCTTGTTATTACAAGATACCCCGAAATTCTCTCTAATGTTCCGAGAATCCTTTTGTGCCTACTGCCTTGCAGTTCCTTGTCGCCTGAATACCCCTACGGATAATTTCTCGCACTTACCGAGTATCCACTCATCCCCAGTTGATGCATGTATGTCACGAATCCTCGAAATACCATTCGATCTTCCGAAAATCCTGAGCATCCTATTGCTCTTGAAATTCTTGATTACTTGCATTATGGTTAATCCCATAAGTCTAGAAATCTTGTTGACATCCATTGTCATTATCATTTGAGTCCGTTGATTCGATTTGTTGCGAATGCTCGCAATCCTCAAACAGATCCTAGAATTCCTCCTTCCGGCTCAGACGTCATTTTTGAACATGAGCTGGTTCTTGACCAATCAATTGTCGTCGATTGTGCCCCTAAGTCTATTGAACTTATCCATCCTTGGTCAGAGCGTCTGCTTCTGATCCTTTGTTTTGGAAATCATAATTCCTTTGTTACCGAAGCATCAAATTATTCAGTTGTCCTATAATATGATGCCCGTGCATTTTTTTTCTTCCTCTGATTGAGTACCGATACTCACATCAGCTCCGTTGTGGATCGCCCGATCCATTGTTGGATTTTACGTGACAACGCCCTTCACATTCAATAACCTTGAGCCTTTCCTCGGATACATAATGCCTTTGGTAAATTGTATCCTCTGCTTTGTCAACCATGCTCTACCTCCGAGCTTGAGTTATTTACCCCTAAAGTTGATGGTATACGTGCCTAAGATGCCCCGATGGGTTGAACGTATACCTTCCTTAATTTGTGTGAACCCAAGAGTTTTCATGGGTCATAACGTTCCGGTATTCCGCAAGTTAAACTTTCAAACTCTAAACATTCTTAACTTAGAGTAGTAAATGAGAAGTTGTGTATTGGAGAAGTGGGAGTCGACCTTGAACCTTGCGTTCATGCCCATGGACACGATGCTAATCTTATCATGGGTGCTCCTCTTAAACCCTCTTTGGTATAAGTTCTTATATCTGGGATTCGGCCTTTTGCAATCGTGGTTCCGGCCATGCTCTCCTTTTTAATACCGTTTCTTGGACAAGTTGAAGTACTTGTCTTCTGCAGATCATTGCACCTGTCCAACCTTTACTTTGCTCTACTGTTGAGTATTAAGCTCTGGTATCTCAAGAATATCATGGAACTGCATTACTTATTATGGGTTCTTCATCAACTATTAATTCTCACTGATTCCAATTTTCTCGGGTTCTGGGTTGTCGTCAATCGAGAACACCGATTCCACATTTCGGTTCGATAACCCTAAGTAATTTTCGTTTCTTATGAGTTTAATATTCCTTCCCACCATTCCTAGCCTGTTTGGCTATATCTTTATCGTGATGATTTTAACTGTGCTACCCGGCCCTTCTTCTCGGAGCACAATTTTCGACGATGAACTAACCTTACGTCGATCCTCATCGTCATATCATTTTGCCTTAAACAACAAGCTTGAGTTCGAGTTCGTGTCATAACTGTGGTTCCAATAACCTCTTGCTTCATCATTCCTTTGACTTGATGTCGTCGCTGATTGACTACATCTGCATGAAATCTCTCAACAATTGTGTCGTGATCATCATCAACCTTATGAGCTCTTCCAGGAATTCAATTGAATTCATGATGGGTAATACCATCCTTGCCCCTCGATGATTCCTGTTCTCATCGACCACTTTATTTCCTTCCGTTCAACACAACTTGTTCGTGTTTTGTGTAAACCTTGAGATCACTGCTACCCAGCAGTTGATCTTCCTTACCTCGGAAGTATTACCATCTCTTTTTGTCAAGAATGTGGTGAGAATTTCACCACCTCTTAATAATTCTTGATATCATAATACTTCTTGCCATCTTCGTTCATTCCTTGGTCCCCGTATTGTTTTCAACCGGAATACCGACAATGGAGCTATGACGTGTGAATTCAAAACTTCTAACAACCCTATTGCTTTGAAGTGAATGGGCGATAGTTCATTCTAAGTCCTTCGCTGATTGAATCACCATTCTGACATTGGTCGTGCAACCCAACCCATATTTCGGGTGCACATTTCAACCAATGTTTAATTGTGTATGTTTTCCTCGAGCATACTTCCTTATATCATTTGATCTGACAAATGTTATCTCCTTGTTCACTTAATGGTGGAAATCCATCTTTTGGGAATCTCGGTGAATTGCCGTTGAGTTCACCAGACACCTCATTGTCCTCTCCTTGGGTTAATGATGGACTCTTGTTAACGGAAATCACTTCATAGTTCATTTCCCCGAGAATCTTACAATGTCATCTCGTCAATTTGCGTTGCACCTTTTCTTCTCAGGTATCCTAAGTCTGAGGTATCCTGACACCAATCGGATCTGAATCTCGGTCAGATATGATGGTTGGGACAACTTTCCAAGAGTCATGATGTTGATCCTTTGATGACCCGGTAACATGATGTCATGCCTAGCACCCCCCCCTCGTCTGGAGGACCTATCATTATAGATTCCTTTTCAGCAAGGTTATCCATTCATCCATGGGGAAATTGTAAGACTTATTCTACAAGTTATTCCTGATGGATCCTTCGTGTTTTCAAAGTTTGATCTTCACCTGAAGACCATGTCAATGCTACCTCGAAGCATGTCAATGGTACTCCGATTTTCAACAGGAACATTTGAAGCACGATGCTAAATTTTGTTTATCATTTATCCTAACTCCGTTGTATGGGTAATATCATGAGATTCCTCCCCCCCTTACCTAAATGGTTGTCTACTTTATATCCTGTCATGGATATCTTGCTCTGCTTGTCCTTGGGAAGGATATACCCCTGAATTATGTGTTTTAATACATTTTCCTTTCCATTGTTCTGTTTAATCTGATATTCATATTTTCCTTTCCATTGTTGTGTTTGACATTCTTGTGATCTATATAATCTAAGCAGTAAATATTCTACTGCTTATGTAAACTCCTCGGTGTGCAATTCTGTCAGTAAGACCCTGTTACTATTGTTGATGACATTCCGGTAGCCACCGATGGACGAGAACCTTGCCTATTGGTCCGCCTCGTTCAACGAGCAGGAAAGTGGTTCTTTTCGTCCCTCGCCCTTGGTACCAACGTTGATGCCGACATAACTGACTTGGTACTCTCTGACATGCCTTGCTATCATGACCGTGAAAGATGCCACTGCTCCTCTTAAAAAAAACCACATGGTGGGCCCATAACCCACAGTTTCACAGGATCGAAACCTGACTGTCCTGTACACCCCCTATTCCCAAAGTTATTCCTCGCGCGTGGACTCGTATGTAATCCACGGGCCACCGTCCTAGTGATCTATTCTGGTATCAGACGCAATGCTTACTCTCGCCGCTCTGAACCCCTTTCTCACTCTGGTTCAGACTTTGAGCAGCTATCTATCTGCTTGGACCCTCCCATTATACCTTCGTATCGTATTCTCGATGTGTTTTATATGTTCAACTTGAGAGATAATCTTATGCTCATTCATGGGTTAACCCCAGATTATTTTCCCTCATAAGCATTCTATCGTAGCCAAGCTGCCCCTTACCTATTCGAAAGTACGTTGGAGATCCCGAAGAAAGGATGACGACTTGATCATGGTGACTTGAAGCAGAGAAATGAAGACATCAATGTATTGGACCGGTTCTCTTCGAGAAGAGCAAGCCAGAATGAGAAGACCCGCTAGATTCGTAACTGAACCTTCCCCCCTTTCACTACCTCTTAAATCTCGGGACGAGATTTCTTGTAGTGGAGGAGAATTGTGACGCCCGGTTATTTAAGCTACAGTAAACCTCTGCTAATGATGCCACGTCACCTTGATTACTGTTGCTAATCTCGCGTTAGTTCGAAACCGGTTCGAATTCAAAATTTAATTAAAGGCAAACAACAAAAGTTTTCAAATATTAAAACTAAAATGTTCGGAGTGAGCCAAATAATTCATAAGTAAGTATGGTGGAGAAACCACACTTTTATAAAAGTGTAAAATACTCTAA